>NC_056744.1:1620241748-1620436748 GCF_019279795.1 Protopterus annectens
CCAACAGGGACATGGGTAAAATCCCAGGGGTATATTTTCTGTTTCCCATCTAGTTATCCAGGTCGCACTTAAAAAGGGGTAAAGAGGTACTCCACTTGATGTGGAGAGGAAGTTTATTCCATAGATGGGGGAGTCTCTGGGTCACAGATCTGTCCACCAACAAGTCTTGTTGATGTCACAGACCAGGTTGAAGCCACATGTGTGAGTTACTCAAGTGGAGCTTGACTTGTGAATATGCAGCAATCCTATCAAGGTGGGGTCCATGATCACCTTGTATGCCAGACAGAGGTCACCTCTGAGGAGTCTGTATGAAACTGAGTAAAGGGATAGGGCTTTTAGCCTATATGTGTATGATAGATGTTTGAGGCCCTGGATTCTCCTGGTGAGGAACCTCTGTGATCTCCAGCTGCTGCATGTGCTTTCTGGAGTACATGCCAAAAGGGTCATTGTACCTCAATAACGAGCCTTATAAGCGAAGAATACAGGGATGTTATGACCTCCTTGTCCCTGGATGAGATACCCTTACTTATGAGGTGGGCCATGTAGAAAGCTTTCCGTACAATGGAAGCAACATGGTGGTCAGAAGTCATGCTGCTATCAACCTGGGTGCCCAAATCCCTCACAACTGATTGAGTGCTTAGGACATTGTTATTAATGTGATAATTTGTGAGTGCTTAGGACATTGTTATTAATGTTATAATTTGTGGGGATTTCACTCTCCCCAAAGGGGATGATGTTGCATTTTTTTGGTATTCAGCTTGAGGCTATGTTTTTGGCACCAGTCATTTGTCTGAGTGAGACCCTCTTAGAGGATGTCCACATCACTAGGGGAATTGATGACAGCAACCAGCTTGCAGTCATCTGCAGACCTGGTCAGCCATAGCCCACTGGTTTTGGTCTGTACCTCAGAAAAGTATATCCCAAATAACAGAGGCCCAAAGACTGTACCCTGGGGTATGCCACATGTTACTCTACTGCTTGAGGTAGTGTCCCCTATTTTGACTACTTGGGTTCTGTCAGTGAGCCAGTTTGCTACCCATCTGGTAACATATGGATTGATGCCTAGTTGAGAGAATTTATCTGTTATGCCCGAGTGGGGAATAGTGTCAAAGGCTTTGACCAGGTCAAGATAGGCAGTGTGCCCCATCTTCCCCTTGGCCATGGCTTTGGTGACTGTCTCAAAGAAGTTGACCAAATTTAGCAGACATGACCTCCCCTTGATGAAGCCAAACTGTGTGGGATCAAGTGTTTGGAGGTTGCCAATGTCTTTGTTAATGAGATCCATGATAATCCATTCCATGGCCTTGCAGATCAGGCTAGTTAGGCTGATGGTAGCACAACCAAAAGCACACCAGCAGGAAATACAACAAATTGGATCTACCAAAAGCAGTTTATTACAAACTTTCTCTCTCTCTGACGTCTCGGCCTAAGCCTTCAAGGAGTACAAATGAAATAAAAAACTACACACATATATATATATATATATATATTACAATAATTAATTAATTAATCCAATTATACAATTAACAAAATAAAACACCAGAATTCAATTTAGCAACATTCTCCAGTTAAAATCTTCATTTAGACCATCAGGAAACAGGGTTTTAAATTTTAAAATATATACAGCTTCTTTTTGCAGCAACAATTGCTTTATATTCAAACTATTGTATTTATGTTCCTGTATCTGCTCTAACACTGTTGCTTGTAATTCATTAAAATCACCATTATGAAATAGTAAAAAATGCATGGCTACAGGACTTTCTTCTTTTTTATTAATAATATCTCTAATATGTTCCAAGAGCCTTACTTTAAAGGCTCTCTTAGTTTCTCCAATATAAAACTTTTTACATAGACAACAAAGAGCATAAATAATCCTTTCAGAATTACAATGAAAAGAATTATTAACTCTAAAAGGAATTTTATTAATATATTCAAAAAATGGGACCACAAATTTACAAGCTTTGCATTTACCACATTGGTGTGTGCCTCTACTTGTAATGTTACATGTTACAATATCATTTGGAAAACTGAATTTACTTTTTACTAATATGTCCTTAATGCTTCTTCCCCTTCGTATGAAAATTTTAAGTTAACATTTAACCATGTCCTAACATTACTTAAGGAACATAAATAATTCCAAAATTGAGAAATAATTTTAATAAATTCAGTAGTAAAGCAACCATACATAGTCACAAAATACATTGTATCTTTATCTTCTAACCCGTTGTTCATAGTTATTAAACTATCATGGTTATTATACATTTTATTATATGTATTCCTATTTTCTGTATTTCCCCTAAATTTTCTATAACTATTCTCTAATACAGCATTCTGATAACCTCTCTTAGAAAATGAATAACATAACAGATCTAATTCCCTATAGAATGTTTCCTCATTATTACAAAGTCTAGAAATACGCAACATTTCACCATATGGTAGAGAATGGATGGTATGTGGGGGATGACCACTGGAGCTATGTACATATTGAGTAGCTCCTGCAAATTTCCTATTTACTGAAGTGACTAGCTTATAACCATTAGATATATCCAGTATAATATCAAGAAAAGGAAGACAAGTGTCCATCCTTAATCCATCAAACTTTAAAGAAAATCTATTGGAATTTAAATCAAGAAAAAATTGATGAGCTAGGGACTGTTCACCTTCTACCAAAAAAATTAGATCATCTACATATCGAAAGTATTTAATGACATGTTTATGAAAAAATTCATGTCTATATATACATTCTAACTCAAACAGTCCCATAGCTAAATTTGCATACATGGGGGCAAAAGCAGCCCCCATTGCAGTACCCTGTTTTTGACGATATAACATGTTATTGAGTTCAAAAAAATTATTTGTTAAAGAAAACTGAGTTAATTCAACTATAAATTCAGTTACAGGAGGGTCACCCAGAAACAATCTAATAGCCTCAATACCAAAATTATGGCTAATGTTTGTATAAAGGCTTTTTACATCAATAGTTACCCAATACATATTATTGTTCCATTTGACATTTCTAATTTTGTCAAGAAAATCAAACACATCAGTCAAAAAGGAAGGTAATGCCTTAACATAAGGTGACAAAAAATTATGTAAAAAAATGCCCAAATTATGCAAAAAATATTTGTGACCTGAAACGATAGGTCTACCAGAAGGTTTCAATAAATGTTTATGTATTTTGGGCAGGCAATAAAAGTAAGCCATGTCACAATCATCAACCTGAAATTTATTTTTAACATCACTAGTCACAAAATATCCTAACCTCAAATCTTTATGTATAAGATTTTTGTATTCTAAAATAGAAACATTATAACATTCAATATCCACTCTTTCATACGTATTAATATAATTAAGATGTTGCATGCACATGTTAAAATAATCAACAGGGTCAAGAACTACCAATTTATTGCCTTTATCGGCTGGTTTGAAAATTATGTTGTCCCTATTACATAAAGTCATCAGAATTTGCCATTCTTTATATTTCATGTTGTACTTGATATTCCTTTTGTTGCGCATAAAAATATTATGTGTTGTTTCAATTGCATGATTGACCATTTTAACAAAACCTGAAACTTCGTTATGCAAAACATTAGGTGTAAAGTGACTGTTAGAGGGCACCTTATCTGTATTAAGCTGAAAATAGGCATTTACCATCTCATCAGAAGTGCATGAATAAAAACTATCAGATGAAGTAAACGAACATTCATCAAAATTATCCTGAACATTGTTATTACTCTGGCTAAAGAAATGTTTAAGATGCAATTTTCTTCCAAACTTATAAACATCAGTTTGTAGATCATATAGTCTAGAAACAACCGTGGGTATGAATTTTAAACCCAAATTCAAAACTGCAAGTTCTTCTTCATTAAGTATATACTTAGATAAATTAACAACATAGTCACTGATATCTGATAGTTAGGCTGATGGGCCTATAATTTCCTGGATCAGTGGGTGCTCCACCTTTATGTAAAGGGATAACAGAGGCTGTCCTCTACTCAGCTGGGACAAAGCCAGTACTCAGGCTTTGGTCGAATAGGGTGCCTAATGGTGCAGCAAGTTCCTGCCTGAGTTCACGTAGGATGCAGCCTGGGATGTTATTGGGTCCCATGGAGGCTGTATTTTGTGCCTTTACGAGAGCAGTGATGACCTGTTCCCTGGATATAAGGGGAAGGGGGCAGGTACTGGGGGTGTCCTGATTTACTGATGGGGGGACAGAGGGCTAAAGTTTTCACTGAAGCTGTCAGCCAGCAAGTTTGCTATATTTACAGTATTTCTATATGTGGTGTCCTTGACCATCAGTTCTGAACAGTTATAGGTGCTTCCTTCGAGGTTGCGGACATATGTGAAGAAGGCCTTATGATTTTCTCTAGTAGATGTGACCAATTTGGACTCGAAGTTTGCTTTGGAAGATTTCACTAGTGCTCTTTGCTTTGTAATATAATCATATATTATAATATATGTACAACAGAAGGATGAAATGCAGTGATTAAATTTAACACATAACAATTAAAATTAACATGTCAGCCCTCCACTTCAACACATAATATTATCGATGAATAGTGTCCATGATAAGTGCCTTCCACAATACATTACACAGCATACAGTAGTGTATCCCACCATCTGAGTAATAATGTATTCAATTCATTCTTTACAGGGTTATTAACAGAAATAAACAGTTTCACCCTACCAATAAATTTAGAAGATATTAGCAGCAGAATGCCTGATGATGATAATGGCGAACATGATAGCATAATTAGATTCATGAGCCAGACAGAGGCAAGTAGCACACAGTCGCCAAGTTTACAGGCAGGCTCTCACACCCCACAACATGTTAGTAACTCTGCAGGAAGTGACACTGAATAACAAAGTCAAACACATTGTGAAATTACACTTTAGCACTTTAGTCTGTACAGGGATGAAAACCCATGCAAATCTACAACAGTATCTCCAAACCTACAAGAACACATCATGGATGATGACAGTGTCACCTTTGCAAAGGAGTGCCAGATAGACACATTCATTGCAGCTACCCCAGGAAACATGTAAAGCTTTGTCTGTCCAGCAGCATATGTGCAGTGACATTGTTAAGGCTCAGTGCACTGCCACAGAAAGTCAGCCACAAATGTTTAGAGACATCCAGGGTTTATATAAGGATTTACAGCACTACGTGGAAATGGCAGAGAGTAGGGATGATGCCATGATCACATTGACCCATACTGTGGCTGCACACCAAGCATCCATGGCCACTTCCATTCATACACTGTTTAGCACTAACCAGACTCAAATAATATTCAATGTTAAAAGGGAAAGAGGACAGGGTAGTGTCCAGACATGTGGGGAATATCACTTCATACTGCAAGTGCTTTGTGTGAAGATGGTGGTACTACGGTGGGGGACCAATGCAACAATTCAAGCAGGCACCAGTCAGTGCTCATTAAAATATAGCAGAACCTCTTATTCGAAGTTCAGCAGCACTGTGAGATCAGTGTCTATAGGATCATCTGCATAAAGCAGGTTACAGCATTGCAGCAAGTCATCATCCAGTTCACATGACAGCCCCTCCTTCAGATCTCAGGTAGCTTTACCTACATTATTGTGTGTGTGACACAAATTACCTTGACCTTTTGTGAAGGAAGGTTCACCTTTCATGCATTTATAATTATACTTCTACACAGAGATGTCAATGGTTAATTGTAAAAGCATAAGTTATTAATGAAAAAGTAAAAAAGAAAACTAAAAATGTAGAAATGTAGAATACATGATTGCAGACTGTAACGCATTACTAAGACAAGGCTGCATGCAAGGGAGCCTGCAGGATTTTTTGCAGGGGGGGGTGCAAAACCCAGAGCCCCGCCCATGCAGCCCTGCCCACGCAGCCCCGCCCTCCCCACAGCCCCTCCCCATGCAGCCCCGCCCCCACACAGCCCCCCACATACACACACAGCCATTCCAGTGTCCCATTACCTGGCTATTTCTCCCCATTTGCCACAGACACTGTTCAAATCTATCAGTATGCATACTGTCTTATGCTTTACTTCTACAATGATTACAGATATTTGGATTTAATTTACAACTTTTATTTCAAATTTTATAGCAGAAATACTGAGGCACGCATTTCACATTTGCTAAACAAAGCAACAGTCTTGCAATGAAAACAGACTTAGCATTAAAACTTCTCTGCTTTTGAAACTCACATTGATTGAAACAGCATTGAAACCCACATTCAAAGAGAATGCATCTGGGCAGTGGCAGGTTAAGTTTACCTTTGGGCTGTTTTCAAAGCATATCAAATGCACACATTTTTAGGCCCATGCAAAAGTATGGTGATTTATGTTCCTGATAATTGAATTATATCCCTTGTACAGCGCCTGCACCACCTGTTAGAGTGTATTTTAAAATTCAGTTTTGAACATTTTCCAGTAAGCAAACAATTCAAAATGAACCAGTAATGACAAACTGCCTAGTTCAGAACATTTCAAACATAAAAGGCCACTCAAACTTCTATCATTATAATCCACCGATATTAGTCCATATGCACAATCTCTGCAGTCTGCAGAAGTCATCTGAATTCCACATTAAAAAGATCTGAAACTAATGGAGAGGTTGTTGCTATAAAACATATATTTCAGTGTTTTATCTACAAATGTAGTGCCCATTGCCCTAGAAGAATAAATTGCCTATGTTACATTAAAAGAAATGGTAAGCCGGTATATTGCAACAGGGAATATGTGACAGCTGAAAACGTGGTTCATAGTTACTAGGCACCAAAGGGACATACTCAGGACAGGACTGCAGCACCCCATCCCCTTAAAATACACATTTACATGTTGTGGGAGTAGAAGCTACAGCCCTATGTATCAAGATGCAAGTATGCTACCTGCTGTGCTACTAACTCTGCTTTAAAATTCTATACTACAATGATACCATTTGCTAAACAAAAGAGTTGCACATTTTTTACAAACCTAGCATGATGAGCAGCAGTAAACTTCTCTTCCCTTGAAACTCTTAATTCCTTGAAAATAAATTCCACCTGCTAACTCTAAGTAGGTCATTTCAGGCACACACACTTAACGTGTTAGTAAAAGAAATCTGGACAAAGCCTAAAATAAACAGGGACAGATTAAAAATATTGCTCTGATGAACTTATAAAGTTAAGTTGCTAGAATAACAACAGGATTTGTGTTAGCAAGCATTTTTTCTAAAGGATATGACACGTAAAACTGAAAATGTCTGTCACTAATTAGCAACTGCAATCCTTTTCAGGTGGATATGAGGCAAAAATCTGGACATTCTGCAAAAACCTGGATAGCTGAGGCATGGCCCATGGGGTATACTACCTTCCTCTGATACATACCCCTACCTGTCAATCCCATCTCATAGCGCAAGTAATGTGTAAGGCCCAAAACTGGGAACACATTGAGAAAGTTGCTAGAATAAAAGGATTTGTGTTAGAATGCATTTTCTGAATGATATGAAGTCTGAAACTGAAATGCATGCCATTATTTATTAACTTTAATGGTTAGCTCATCATCCCAGTGATTTGTACACAAAAAAAAAAAAAAAAGATTTTTTATGAGGAACAGACTAAAAATATAAAGCAGAAATCTGTACAATGAAAATCTATACATTTGACAGGTATGACACACATAAATCTCCCTACCTACCTTGTAGTACCTCCTTAGAATGTGGATAGAGCAAATTGTTTGGGTTTCTAGCATCGTGACAGGAATGTACTGCATTCCTAAATCAAAGTACGAATAAAGTTCACAAAATCAGTACTGTGTCAATCTTTGATGTCTGCCAAAGTGCTCTTCAGAGTACCTGCAATGAATGTGCCCAGTAATGACTCATCAGTCCTGCTGCAATTCGTATGGAGTTGCATGCATTGGTAACATGTCTAAATACGAATGTATATTCTTTTTTAATAAGACCCATTGCTCCTCCTACTACTACTACTACTGGAACTGCCTGGGTATCTTTCTTCCACACTGTTCTCATTTCTGCCTGCAAATCCTGATATAGTATGAGTCTGACTTTGTGTCTCTGTACATAACACACTGTAGTCAGTGGGTGTGGAGAGTTCAATGATCAATGCTACTTTTGTCTTCTTCTCTTGGACCACTAATATCTGGTTTTCTAGCATCTGTCTTTTGAGCTGTTGGTAATGGAGGAAGATCCCATGTGATGTAGGCTTTAGCATTTTCTATGATGCTTAAACTGCAGCTCATGTTTCCAGTGTTTTTCAGCCACTTCAATACCATAATGTTTGCACAATGCCCAGTGCAACAGTCTTGCCACATTATTATGCTTGTCACTATACAGTGTCCTTCTACCGTTAGTATGTTGCAACCATCAACGAGGTGTTCAACTTCAACTGTTTCCAGTTCTGTTTTACAAAACCTACATTTGTCCGTTTCTCCCACATGTGCAATGGACATTGTAAACCAATGTGTACATGATAGTCCACTATCTTGTGCCGCCAATATTGACCTTTCATCTCTTGGTTTGAATTCACCTCGCCTTGACCATTCCTGCTTTTGTTCCTGATTAGCATGAGGTTCTTCCAGAAGTGCTCTATACTTGCAACTATATTTATGCATTTTCCACATTTTTTCATCTTCTCAACTGGTCCACCACCTTGTATTCTTTTGTTTCTTGGTACATTCAGTTGCTGCCCGATTTTTATCTACTTCTGGTTTGATTTCCATTTCTGCTTGATGCCGATGTGCTTCTGCAAGCTTAAGCAGGGAAAAGCAGAGAAGTCATGTATCTTAAATTTATTCTCATTTTTCAAAACTTTCACTACCATTTGTGAGGTCAGCAGATGTGTGGAGTCCCATGACTGCAGATCTGTACATGTAATCAATTTCAAGGAGGAATATCCCTTCTTCAGAATGTGGAAAATATATAATCTTGGTATGCAGTGATGTTTTATAAATCATTTAGTGAGTAAGAAGCATCCTTGTTTTCCTATATAATCTATGCAACACATTAAGGTCAGTCAAACACACAAAATTAAGTTAGGACAGGAAGAGCAAATTGGTTTATAGCTTGGATTGTGTTCCTATATGTAAATGTTGTTTTCAGGATTAATTTAAGTCATCTAAAGTATTCCTTAGTAAGTTTGATTTGCATTTGCTCATGTTTTATTGTTGATCGTTTATCAGTTCCCATTCCCAAATATTTGTACACTCCCTCTTGCTGAAGTTGTTTTATATCACATTCTTGTACCAAACTGATGTTTTCTTGGTGCTGCAGTGTTCCTGCTTTAAAGGTTTGTTTTGCACATTTATCAAGACTAAATGACACTCTTATATCATCTGACTTGCAGTTGTGCTTTCAGTTCCTCCTCTGAGCTCTACAGTTTTAAATCATTGACAAAGAGAAGATGAGAGGTCTTTACACACTGTTGCTTTCTAGGAGCCAAATTATAGGACAAAACAGAGTAGCAGCAGTGACAGAGTCACTCTGGAGTATTCCCCATTGAAGTTTTATCCCTGAAATAATAATTTGTCCTTCATCATGGCTTCATTGCAAAGTGCTCTGCCACTGTTTCATGGTCACTGTCATGTAATCGATCAGTGTAAAGTGTACGTTATACATTTTAAAGTGCTCTTTTATACATGAATGTGTGATACTATCAAATGTTTTTGTAGTCAATCCATGTTGTACTTAGATTCTTGCCTGTTTTACAATTCTCCACTATGACTTTAACAATAAATGATTTTTTATTCCATATGACTTTCTTTTACTGCCCTTTTGTTCTATTGCCATAACAGAGCTTTCTTCTAAATTTCTATAAACTCGGTCAGCATAAATTCCAGTGTACAGTTTATACAGTGTCAGGAGGCAAGTTATTGGCCTATAATTTTCAGGGACGTTTGCAGGTTCAGGCTTAAGTAGGAGCATTTCTTCTTATTAGTTAGGTTGGTGTCTGTTCTGGGTGCGCATATAAACAGTTTACTCATGGCTTTATCTGCTAGTGATCTTGATTCTTGCCTTACTGAGATTGTCATTCCTAATGTGGTCTATTTCAATGAGACTGTTGATATGTTGTTCAACCTTTACCAAGTTGAACAGATTGCAACATCTGGGCAATGGGCTCAAGAACTGTTGAGTAATTTACAATAATGGAATGAGAAATAAGAAATATGCATGAAGAGCAAGCATTGAGTAAAATACTGTATGTGCTTTTTGTCTGGTTTCACTGACAGTGCTCTTTTGAAGATCAGCCAGGCAGTCAAATATTTTATCAAACTTTTGACTAAACACATGAATGGATTTATATTTCCCGGTCCATCATGTCTCCACAGAAGAGGTATATTTGGTACCAATACTCATCATTTTGGACTGTCACAGAAAATAAAAATGAATCTTGATAACGTCAACAGCACTACATATTTCAGGACCATCATTCAGATCACACTGACTATCCACTGTGCTGTGCTTCTCAGACTAAACCTTGTAAAGGCTGCTTTTGGATACTTTTCATGAAACTTTGCTTGAACACTGGATGCTTGCCATTATGAAGCAGCCATCATAGCCTTGTCCGAGTAACTTGTCCATGTCTAGGCCATAATTTGTATCAAATGTCATTGTCAATGAATGCATAGTGTGTGCATCTTTCACAAAAATGTGAACAAAACCAATAGTTATTCTAATCATGTCTCAAAACTTTCAGTATGTTGAGCCTTGTGAGGTTAGATGTGTGCATCCCAGGATTGAGGATCTGTACATGTAATCAATTTCAAGGAGTCCCATCCCTCCTTCAGAAGGGGGAATATATAATGTTGGTATGCACTGATTTTTTTATAAATCATTTGGAGAGCATGAAGCATCCTTTTTGTTTTTCTGTTTAATCTATCCAACACGTTTTGGGGCCAATCATCTCACAACTGTAATTTGGGAGAGGAAGAACAAATTGAGTTACAGCTTGAATTTTGTTCTTAGAGGTCAATGCTGTTTTTAATTTAAGTGTTCCAAACTACTCCTTATTAAGTTTTATTTGCATTTGTTCATGTTTTATTGATCCATCTATTGTCAAATAGTTATATACTCCCTCTTGCTGAAGTTCTTTCATATCACATTCTTGTCATAAATTGATGTTTTCTTGATGCTGCAATTGTCCTGCTTTGAAGGTTGCTTTTGCACATGTATCAGGACCAAATGGTCATGTCATTCTGTTATCATCTGAAAAAAGTTTTGACAACTTGCCGTTGTGCTTTCAGGTCTTCCTATGATAAGCTATACAGTTTTGCATCATCGACAAAGAGAAGATGAGACGTCTTTACACTGTTGGTTTCTAGGAGCCAAATTATAGGGCAAGAAAGAATTGCAGTGGTGACAGTCACCCCAGAATTTCCCCCATTTAATTTTTATCCCTGGAATAAAAATGTGTCCTTTATCATAGCTTAATTGCAAAGAGGTCTGCCACCGTTTCATCGTCATCACTGTAATATAGTCGATCAGTGTAAAGTGTATGTTATACATTTTAAGCAGTCTTATCCTTGAATGTGTGGGATACTATCAGATGCTTTTTTGAAGTCAATCCATGCCCTACTTAGATTCTTGCCTCTTTTACAGTTCTCTAGTATGACTTTAACAAATGATCCTTTGTTCCATATGATCTTCTGTATTGCCCATTTGTTCTACTGCCATGACTGAGTTTTCTTCTAAATGACTATAAACTCTCTTAGCATCAGTTCCAGTGCAGAGTTTATACATCGTCGGAACCAAGGAAAGTTATTGGTTTAGAGTAGCATGCAAGTTTACTGTTAAGTAGAAGCATTGTTTTTCTCCTCTTAGTTTGATTGGTGTCTGTTCGGGGTGCGTATATACATAGTTCTTACTTGCGGATAAATCTTTGTGCAAAGATGTTAATACTTTTAGGCAGAAGTTACGTACTGCATCTGGGCCTGGGGTTTTCCAATTACAGGATCTGACTTTGTGTTAATCTCTCTGGCTGTTAAGTCATCCCATTTCATATCTTGTCCCTTTAAACTTGTTATTCTTTTACTTCTATCCATTTAGCATCTTCGTAAGTAGTTTTCTAAAATGTATCTGTTTCTTTTGTCAATTCCTTTTACCTCATTTCCAAATTCTCTGTAAAAAATTGTTGGGTCATCAATAAATTGCTTATTTTGTACTTTTCCCTTATATTTATCTGTGTATCTTCTAAGTTCTAGCTCATTCTGCCTGTGCTGAGATTTTTACTTTATTTGCGATAGTACATGACACATCCTAAGCTGTTCTAATACTGCGCACTGCCTTTATCACATCTATCTTAGTTTGTAAGTATTTTTGTAAATCTGTTCCTTCTTCTATAGTCAGCGACATGGTGACAACCCCTGTCTCAGTTGCTTTATAGATACATGCTTCCATGATGGCATTCAATTTCTCACCTTCCTTTCTCTCACTACCCTGTGTTCTTGTGGCACAAAAACTTTATCAGTTATCAAATTAGCTGCATAGTAATACAGCCTGTTTACTTCTGTTATATTGCATGAATCTCTATGGACAGTCCTAATTACTTGTTCCATCAAACTTCTAACTTTCTGGGTTTTGCTGACCTTCTGAAGTCTGTTTTCATAATTTATCTTAATAATGTCTCTCTCTACCAAATCAAGCAATTCTTAGCTCATTTTCTTCTAAACTGTGGACACATTTTTTGTTTTCCATTGCAGTGAGCATTCTATACAAAGTTCTATAGCATCTTCCTGTGGCACACTGTTTCATCCCATGTTATCCATTGCTGTGACATATGGGAACTCATTGGCCTATCAGTGACAGTATCACTCCTCAACATTGACTGCACACTTTCCACAGTTACATTTTCCTGTTCCTTCTGTTGCTGTCCAGTTTCAAGTGAATGTTTATACGGGTTTCCTGTGCTGTGAAAAGTCCTAAATATATTCATATGGCATTGGCATGTGTGACCAATTGCTTCCCGTTCCATTGGTTTCCACTTAAATTGGATGTCCATTGATCTATCATGTTGTGATTTGTGATGCTTTCTGAATTATATTTTCTACACTGAATCATTCACTTTGCAGGCACTCCATAACCTCAGTTTCTACAACTATAACCTTTCCGTTATTATCGCCCTTTCTACTTTTTTCTATTTGTCTTTGTATTTTCCGTATTGTCGAGTTTTCTATCTCCAGATTCCTTTGACTGTATGTGTCTTCAAATATCATTGCTGCTGTTCTGTTTGACTGTATGTCTCTTCAAATATCGTTGCTGCTGTTCTGTTTGTATTGATTAGTTTTGCTTTCTCCCTGCTTGAAATCATCTCATCATCTGTGGATTTCTAGTATGAAATAAGACCGATGGAATTGTAATATCAAACTCATTTGTTTAGAAATTATACATTTTGTGGGTAACTGCAATTAAAAAGCAAAAAAATAAAACACTGAATGAACTACATGGTCAGTTTAGGCCTATGACTCCTGTGGTGCAAATATAAATTGTAAGCGTCTGCTGTGGGTGCCAAAAGCATCAATAACTTTACCGATGAACTGTTTCTTTTCACAAATGACATGTTCACGATGAGCACTAATCATGCACAGTGCTGAAAGTCTATCATCAGTCATTGTACACCTTAACCAGGTCTTGACCCATCTCAGAGTGCTGAACGATCGTTCAATGGTGCAGGTAGTGGCTGGTAAGGTCAACACAATCAGAACTGCTTGCTTAACAGCAGGAAAGAAATCACAGTGTTGCAACAAGTCAGCAAAGTCCACTGTTTTGGCTATATCTGGAACCTTAGTATGCCAATAGTCAAACCAGTTCATCATCTCTAATTCCAAATTGTTGATATGATATAGTTCATTACTGACTGCAATTCGTTTTCGGAATTCTTCATGTTCTAGGTTTTGCATCATTTTAGGATGCAGATAAAATAAGTTGAACTGAGCAGTGTTCCTGCTGAAAAAGTGAGACATCAGTGAAGAAACTAATGAGTCAAGATAGGAATATAAATACTTGTTCTGTAATAACTCTCAAAATCCATGGCTACTGTGTTTGCTCGGTGTGTTTGTCGACTGCAAATCCTTGGCAACACTAACTCAATACCAAGTTTATCTGCTATTGATCTTACCTTACTGAGAATGTCATTCCTAAAGTGCTCTTCAGCATGGTTACGGTGCTCCTTGAATATTTCAGTGAGTCTGTCGATGTGTTGTTGAGCCTTTATTATATCAAGTTGAACAGACTGCAACATCTGGGCAACAGGCTCAAGAACTGATGAGTAATTTGCAGTAATGAAGAGAGAAATAAGAAACGTGCATGAAGAGCAAGCACTGAGTAATATATGTGCATTTTATCTGGTTTCACCAGCAGTGATCTTCTGAAGATCAGCGAGGCAGTCAAATATTTTCTCAAAGTTTTGACTAAACACACGAATGGATTTATATTTCTCAGTCCATCGTGTCTCACACAGAAGAAGTATATTTGGTACCAATGCTCGTCGTTTTGGATTGTCACGAAAAAAATGAATAATCTTCTTGATAACACCAACAGCACTACTTATTTCAGGAACATCATTCAGATCATTGACTACAAGGTTTAGTCTGAGAGACGCACAGTGGATAAAGGCTGCTTTTGGATACTTTTCATGAATCTTTGCCTGAACACCATTCTGGATGCTTGCCATTATGGAGCAGCCATCATAGCCTTGTCCGAGTAATTTTTCCAAGTCTAGACCGTACTTTATGCATTCACTGACAATGACATTTGATACAGACTGTACATCTCTCGCAACAATGGGAACAAAACCCATAAACTCTTCTCGAATACAATCACCATCAACAAACCAAATGCCCAATGACAACTGCTCAATGCCCGAGATATCTGCAGTTTCATCTGCCAATACACTAAATCCAACTGCCCTACTCGCTGCACAAACAATCTCCTTTCGAAGTACGTGTTTGCATTCTGCCAACAGCTCATTTTGCACCCTATGGGATGTGTACCGAGCATTTCCTGCAGCTGTTTCACTGTGCTGTTTTAATATTGTGTCGCCAGCTTCAATACGAAAATCTAATAAGTCACAGAAATTTCCACCATAGCCTTCTTTTCCACAAAGAGGAATGTCATGGGTTGCACAGTAAATAATGGTAGATAATATTGTTTCCAATTTCTTTCGGTTCTCTGCAATTTGTTTCACTACTGCTGCATCTAGCTGTGAAATAACAGCTGTTTCTGGCTTCTGTCGTGTACAGAAAAAATTGGCAGCGTCTTCAGTAGAACCTTTGTGCCATGATGACTGCATGTGATTTCTTGCAGACTCATTGAAGGCGTTATATTTTGTGCACACACTAGTGATGAAGCTGCATTGCAACCCATGGTGAACTGACTGAGGAAATAATACACAAGTTAAGCAGAGTGGACCTTTCAAGAGAGGAGAATATGCAAGCCACGGTGAATACTGAGACAGCCAACTATATCGGAATGATCGCTTCTTGTGTGATGCATCAGCTTTGAAGCTGTAATTCTCTGGAGGGATGTATGGTTGTGTCAGTAACCTGAATTTCATGAAGTCATCAGTTCTCTCTGATTGAATGTAACAGCCAATATCAGTTTCTGCACATACACTTTGTGGGGTCTCTCGCTGCTCCCCAAACACTGCAGAGACAGCACCTTCCTCTATACGTTCATCAACAGACCCAGCTAGTTCTGTTACTTCATGTTGCTCGTACCTTGCTTTCTTACTAATCTGTTTGAAAAATGTTCTGATGTCCTCACTGTGTGCCATCATCACATACCCTACTTATTCAGTAATAGACAACCTAAAGCATCCGATGGGCTAGTAGTACTACCTTTGTAGTAAATATCTGTAGCTCTATCAGTGATGTTACTGAACAAAAGAAAAAATAAAATGTCAGATATGGGATTAAAAAAATGTTCGATGTGTTTCAACATCACCAATTATTAACAAGTTTCTCATGCTAACCTGGACAACAACAAAAAATAAATACATAAAACTAGTTGATTTTTGCTTTTGTACATATTTATGCAAGGAAAACTTAATACTGCAGTAAGTACTATATGGACAGAAATACGTGCTGTATGCACAGTCTTCACAGTTTTCCCAAATAAAGCAAATAAATGGTCCCTGTAGACTATGATGTTTGCAAATGACATTGTGATCTGTAGTGAGAGTAGGGAACAGGTGGTTGAGGAGACCCTGGAGAGATGGAGATATGCTCTACAGCAGGGGTGTAGCCAGGATTTTCAAATTTGTACTCAACTCCCAGACTGCTGCTGCCCCCTCAACAAGCCACATCCACATTAACACTGCTGACCAAGCCAGTGCCACGCCCCCTTTATATTGCTGATCTCTGAACAGATCACTAGGAAGTATATGCCAGGGTAGTAATTACACGATGTGCGAACATTTTCATTCCAAAGGTACATCTTCCATAAGTCAAAAAACAAAATACCTTTCCATTTACAATAGGACAATTCAGCCCCGCCCCAGATTACTCTTCTTCCCCTTGCACCCCCTAACCGCTGTAGTGGCTCATTACACCTCCAGTAATGCTGCTGATTAAAGGACTGTCAGGGTCTAATAAGAAATAGGAACATTGGTGACGTTTACCACAGGCTTTGGAGCAAGATTGTCTTAAGGCATGTTCCACTAAATATGGCTAGTTAGAAGTTAAGTAACATTTCTACAAGTGCATCTTTTGTTAAATGTCCCATGTCTTAGTTCGCTAGAATGACAGCTGGTCTGCAGAAAGGTAATGTGTTACCAGATCCTTTGCTGATACTTCATCTTACTCCAAGTTGGAGTCTCCAACTTTGATTTGTGTAGCTACACAGGTTTTCTCCAAAAACACTAAAATCCAGGCTGAACTTAACTTTGCTTAACCACATAGGTGGTAATCCATTAAGTATGGAAGAAGTAATTAGGGATTTGGGGACCCACATACATAGTAATCTCTCCTTTGATAATCACGTTGCCAAAGTAGTTAGAAAGACCTTCTACATAGCCCACCTTATCACGAAAGGGTTTGCATCTAGATCAAGAGAGGTCATTGTGCCCCTCTACTCATCAGGCCCATAATTGAATACAATGCCCCTTTTGGGATGTACCTTACCCGACACCTGCAGCAACTGGAGAGACCCCAAAAGTACCTCACCAAGAGGATCATGGGCCACAAACAGATGTCCTATGCAGCTCAACTAAAGAAACTCCAGCTTTACTCAGTTGCTTACCGCCTACTCAGAGGCGATCTATGCCTGACGTACAAAGCCATGTCTAACTCAGAATTAATGGACATGCTCCACCTCAAAAAATCCAAATCCCTTAGAGCTACACGCTCCAGGGACTCAGTACAAAAATAAATAGGACATGCTGGAGGGACAGATTCATATCCCAGAGGCTCCTCTCACTCTGGAATAGAATTCCAATTCATGTTAAACATAGCCCCTCGCTGACCCTCTTCAAGCGAAATCTGGACGCATGGATGGGAAATCGCAAATTCACCCCTGGGATCTCTTCTGTGTCCCTGCTTGACAGAGGCACTGTAAACTAATCTTAAAGGGCTACCTTCTGTGACCTACTATACAGAGGCACAGTAGGCTAATCAAATAGGGAGGCGAAAGCCAAATACATTCTGGCTAGGCTTATAAATGCCCTAGGGCAGATAGCCTAGTATCTACCTATGAACCTATTCCAGATGGTTTTGAAAAATCATAGCTCAAAAGCTTTTTGGATTCACTCTAAATAAACTTAAGCAATGAATAATTAATGAAACTGCATGAAGTACCCAGGGGCCTGGCAACATATTTTTTCTTTCCCCTAAATGACCCTGTACAACAATGTCTCAATTAGTTTAATGCCTTTTTTCCATTGGGTCAGTTAAGGTAAAATAAAGTTATGTTAAGTCCACATATATCACTTGTTTAATTTGCAGTTGTCTTTGTACTGGCTGCTTCTGAAAAAAATAAGTTTCTTTCAGAAATGAAAGAATTCTGTTAGTCAATAAAAATATCATTATTGAAAATGCATAGCTTCCAAATGTCACTGCTAATAGCAACCTTGAATTTTCTAACAGTGCACTAGCAAAGGATATAAGCAAAGGATATAAGCAAAATTAAAATGTATGATTGATAGCAGGAATCCTTTAGTCAATAAATTATTTAGTAAACAATCCATGACCTTTTCTGTAATTCCTAAAGTGATTTAAAACACAGAATAATCAAATTTTTAACGAATTAAGTCACATTAGTGTATATGTATAGCTACATCTGTCTATCTATATTATATAATACTATATGGAATGACAGCACTAACCAGATCAAAACTGTACATCAGAAACCTGAATCCACATACTACAAATAACAATTTTTTTATCATAGCCACTGCATGGTTCCAGCACATCACCTGCTAAATAAGTTGGGATGGATACTCCTTGCCAATAGAATAAAATCCAACTATCTCACTTTTACCTTCGAACTGCTATACAACTGATGAAGCTTTTATGATTTACAACATAAATGATTGCTCTGGTGCCATGTTACTAAAAAAGTATTCCAGAAGAAGCTTTCCTCCAAGGAAATCCTACAGTAATACCAGTATGAGATGCACAGAGTGAGTTACAGCAGGCTGATCTAGGCAGTAAAAGAATAAACAGGGAAAAAAAAACTCTGCACATCAACAGAGAAAAAAATCTATACAAAGCACACTACATTTTAATCATTTCAGTTTTCTATTGAAAGACACAGTTTGAAGTGCTAGTGTTGTTTCAGAGCTCTGGTTTAGATGTCTTTATATAAAAAAAATCTCATTTAAGTAGTTTACTGTCCAAAAGTGACAATCACACATCTCTTCTATGCAAAAAAGAAGACAGACCTGTGCAGTTAATATTTCCAGGTAAAAGAGGGATCATGTGCGATGTGGAAATCTAAAGTACTGGGATTTTTTTTTCTTTGTTAGAATAATAAAAGTGCTTGTGCTTATGAAATCTTGCTGTCTTTATCATTAATACAGTGTGGGCGTTAAAAACTACACAGCAGCTGAGCTTTCACAGCACCGATTTGATTAGGAGGGAAAATTACCTTAACTCCATAAGTTGGTTTTAAACATACTCGTTCGTGTCCAACACACTTCCTTTATAATTATATTGGTGGTATATCAATTTTATAGCAGCCTCTGCACCATTTTGGCACATAAACATGGATGTTTATGAAGAATCATTTAATTTTGTAGGACTTCAAAATAAGAAAAATTAAACGCATTTTCTATCCACCGAAAGTCGTCTGATTAGCGCAACTGGTTCTGTCTATGATTAACTACTGTAACTGTTTTAGTCTCCTTTGGAAATGTGTGCAGAGCCTATACTGCAAACATCCTTCAGCAGCCAGAAAAACACACGGAACACACGAGGAAAACAAGATGGCAGGCAGGCAAGGCAGCTCATCACACTGTGATGGAGGGGCGGTTGGATGTGGTGCAGACACAGTAACTGGTGCACAATTTGAGGGTTGGATTTTTGGTGTAGGGAGGGAAAGGGAATATACACATTTACAAACTGCAGTCAGAGCATCACACACTCACACACACACTCCCTGATCTCAACTTGAAGTGCACCACTTTCGCATTTTGGCGCCAACCATCAAGTGTTCAGTCAGTATGAGACTGTACAAAAAAGGACTCAATCAGGAGTGGAGCAACCACCAACCTACCTTCTTCTTCTTGTACCAAGTCCAACACCACCACTAGTCCAGTCCAGTCCAGTCCAAAGTCCAGTCCTTCCACCATACGATGAATAGCCAGTCAGCCAGAATACTCTTCTCCACCATCCACCTGCAGTCTTCTACAATGATTGATGCAGTTAGAAAGTTTAAGGAGGAGTTTCAGGCTTGTCACATCAGTCATCAATTATGCATCATGTCATGTGACTGCCTGCCACACCGTCTCCACTAACATCTCTTTTTTTAAAGTTCCGAATCCGATTCTGAACAAATTGAACAATGCAGGCCAGGCGCTTTACAGGGAAAATAAAGTAAGTGCAAATAACAGAAAAAAAGTGCGTTTTGCAGATAGCTTTAAGAAAATCCAGGGGGGTCCAAGTGCACCCCCTTGCACCTGCCTGTGGGTGCCCTTGAAGATGCTATCTCCACTTGTGGGGGGCGAGACAAGCTGGTCTAGTCTATTAGAAATGATGAAGTTAAGGAACTGTTGGGTCAGTGCATTAGAGCAGGAATAGTTCATCCAGTTTATGGCGGGGTAGTTGAAGTGTTAAGAAGTTTGTAGAAACATAGATTCATACTATTGTCCTTATTGGCAACTTTAAGCATAGCCAATTACCCAATGTGAGAATCAAACTATACACCTTGGGTTTGTAAACAAATTAACCAGGCCAAAGTCTTACAACTAACACATTTTCCAGAAGCATAAGAATCCAGATTTTAAACAAATTTTCTTTATATTACATAAAATAACAAATATAATTCTCCTGTCACAGTTAAGATATTTTACAAATGCAATTTCACAGTGCAGTTTTACCTTTAGATTTTACAAAACTTAAATCCATCATACAAATGAATTACAGTCTAGTTAAGAAAGGAAGAAAAAATTCAGCTATCACATTTTAAATTTAGTTTCTGTACTATGGCATCATATCTACAATGATATAGACACACATATACAGTAAATGTGCAAAGGGCAAACTGTCTGTCATGCATAGCACTTATGTTCTGCATTTTTAAGGTTAGGCAGTGCAGCTGTGATAATGTCTTTGTCATATGGCACTTCAGAGAATTAAATGTGGAGTATATTGGCAGATACCTGCAGTGCATTGTTTGAAATGCACAGTGACTAAATACCAGGTGCATCAGTAAAGTAAACATGATATGTGTCTGTAGTATGGATTTGAAATACGCCATGATTTTCCAAACTATGAATGCAATTGTGCAATCTACATGATATTATATCAAACAATGGTAAAATCTAGTGGTAGTACTCTTTATTTGCATTTTATTACCCTCCAGTAAGATTATCTGCATTGCCGTGACATGGCTCCCAACATGTAGGGTGTGTCAAAGAAGTTATTAGAAAAAATAAAATACACTTTATACACTGTGAGGCCAGCACTTATAGACAGATTCAGTAGTGTCTTAAGTGCCAAACTATTTTTGCTTCAAAAGAAACGACTACAGATGTCAAGCGTTTTTCATAATGTCTAGAAGGTATATGCATAACTTGACAGCTTATAAATAGTAAAACTTCTTGCATTCACCATGGGGGCAAATGGATTTGTTTTCTATGGTGCCATCAACTTCATCTTTTGTATGTGCCATGTCTGAACATCTGTTAAGACCCTACTTAATGTGCACAGCAATGTCTGTATTCATTGACTTATTCCTCTCTACTTCCAAAGAATTGTTAATCACAGCCAAATTTATACTAAAATTGATTTCTGTAGTGGGTTATTTCCCAGTTAAATTATGAAAAATCACTTACTAAATCTGTGCTTAAAAATTCAGCACTGGACAGCTTGTGCACTGCATTAGCTTCAGCAATGCTCAAAATTTAAGGTGGATACTTCTGTTATTTTTTTCATACTCACTTGCATCATCTGATAACTTTGTCACAGCTTGAATTTACATATATTCAGTATCAACAAAATGCACTGTGTAATGGTAGGACCTACCCTGTTACATATTACATCAGAAGTATTATGTGACACTGCATAAAGCAATATACTGACTACGCCTTTGCATGTCCATTAACTATATACTGTTGTTAACAGTAACTCACAAATACTTTTTTAGCACACTGGAAGCTTGCAATAGAAGATTATGCCTGTCCCGTAGCAGTAAACAAAAAGTGAGAATGTATTATTGCTACCAACATAATTTGTCAATGTACCTAATAAATACCAAAACTATACCTTTTTCAGTTTCAGATTTTTATTACACCAAAGGTAACTTCTGAATACAAACCTTGGTGATATATATATATATATATATATATATATACTGTAGTTTATCATTATTTGGGATGGTTGACTGTAATATGACTTCCATACATCAGTTTGTAAGTCAGAAGGTACACTAATGTAGCATGTCTGACATCTAACAAATATGCACAACATTAAACACTTGAATACATACAGCAACTGCCAACTCACAAGTCATGGTGCGACTTCAAAAACTGTAAGCATTCCTCAGACTTATCAAAATGTCAGCATTGTGAAGATAACATTTAATAAATACATCATGGTTAAATCAACTATTTGGTTTTCTATACTGTCACAATAAAAAGTACACATTAAACAACTGCTGGCTATAACCGAAGATTAAACCCTGCCGTGCATCTTGTCACAAACATTACATAAAGTTGCATAAAACAGTATGTTGATTTCCTTCTTGCACATCCTTTAGCTATTTCACGCGCTTAAACATTAGTCACAGCTATACAATTACTGTTTATAACGGCTCAATCAACTGGTATAGAGGGATAAAACCATTACAATCCTTATCTGACTAGTTGCCAGGAGGTCACCTTTTGTCACTGACAAGAGGGAAGAAAAGAAGGACAAGTGTCGACATATTCACCTTTGTTGAGGGAGAAGCAACTGGGCCATATGTGCATGAAGGGCTTCGCAGTTGGACTCGCAGTGGAAATGGGATCCCTTAGGCACTTGTCACAAGAAGGCAGATCAAGGCAGGATGTCTACTTTGGAGAAAATCTGCGAGGAAGTGATAATCCCTGAAAACACCAATCTTAAATGTAGGTAATATGCCTTGTCTGATCTATATAGATGCTTACACTGTCATGTATACACACACACAAAATCACACACACACCCCTACCTTACTCACTCTGATAAGCGTCCCACTCCCATCTGTTATCTTCAGTGAAGTCCTCCTCGCAGCAGGTAAAGTAAATCCATCGCAAACCTGAAACCGTTCGTTTCAGTTCCCGCTCGCAAACTTTGCACCATGCGATGATGTCAGCATCTGCGCCTGGACTTGAAGGGCCGTTCTTAAAGAAAAACGCCCAAAAAACTTTTTTTAAATTTTAAATTAAAAGGTTAACTAGTCAGCAGATTCCAGGGGGGGTGCAATTGCACCCCCTTGCACCTGCTTGCGGGCGCCCTTGGCTGCATGCATTTGAGTTGAATAACAATATTGCTTAGAAGTAAAGGAAATAGCTGGGGGGGGAGCTGTAAGTCATAACATTCAAATTGCACTTCATTATACTAGTCTACCATTATCATGGTTTTCAATTCAGCAACGACACAGCTGTGAAATAGCCACAGAATACAAGTTAAAAAATATTTTTAAAATAGTGCACATGATTATCCTGCCATGTTAACTAGGACTGTTGCCACTTCACCCTCAGCACCGCACAAATGATGAATCACTGAGGACGCAACATCTTGTGTATGAGAAAATGAAATAATCTGATATGCAGTAACTTAGCTAAGAACTAATAAGTCTTTCTGAATATGTAGTAGTAAAACTGAGAAAAAATACATGATACTATAAAAGCATGTGAAACATTTTCCATTAAACTGCAAAGTATGAATTCATGTTAAATAATGAAATAATTATTTTTATTCAATTTACAACCTCATGAGAATCTGTACATGCATACTGAAGTATGCCACCAAGCAGAAAATCTTGTGAAAATCAATTAAAATGTATAATTATTTATTATACCATAGCAATGACATCACTGAAAAGGTGTCAGTGAGCACTCAGGTAGAAACAAAACAAAAAAAATCATTTAAAAATGATAAAAGTCTTGCCTAAAGTCTGCTTTTTTTTCACAAAAACTGTTTGTAAATGATGTAACTAATGTCAAGGCTGTCTAAATAATGGAACTGTTGTACATGAATGAAACTGACTGTAAATGATGTCCACAATGTCTGTATAATGGAACTTTTATCCCTAGTCCTTCACTGTAAAAAGGCACTGCTTAATCATACTTTCCTGGTAATCAAATGCCAGTACATAAATAAATAAATAAATAAATAATTGAGAGGGAATATTTGACATACAATGACTGCAGACCATGCACCAGTCAGTATAGCCTAAATGTAGCACTGCATGCATTAATTAAACTCTGTGTGTTTTGTACAAGAAAGGAGACACTAACCTGAATGTTATGGTCCATAGTGCTGGACTAGATGTCACTTCATCTGCACTGCCATGCACCACGCTTGAGTCTGACACATGGGGTGCCTTACTTCTGCTGTTGGCTGGTTATCATTATTCATAGTAGGACAGAACTGGGATCTGAAATGTTAGCTTGGGTCACTTCACCACCAGATCTGCATATGATAATGTTATGCAGAATGCAACAGGCAGTAAACATCCTGCAGGCAGTGGTTGGGTCATACTGAAGGTCACCCCAAGACTCATCTAGGCATCTAAATTTACTGTTTAACATTCCAAATACATGTTCAATGACAATACATGTCTGGGATATGGCTGTGTTGAAACTGTGTTCTGCAGCCAAATTTGGAGTTCTCACTGGTGTCATGAGCCATGGCTCCAGCAGATATCTAGCATCAACTCAAAAAAAAAAAAAAATAATAAAAAACAAAGAAAAAAGTGGTTTAGCACTAAGCATTGCATTTTACAATGAATACATTCTTAAATGATAATAAAAAAATAATTTTTCACTTACCAACAAGATGACCACTAGGCATCTTACAATACAGGAAGAGGCAGTACAGTTAGGTAATGTGCCAGATACGGAAATCATGTGCACTGCCAGGATGCTAGGCACACACACTGGTGATACACTGCTATGCATCACAAATTATCTGGGAGCTGATAGAGTGTTATCCCTTCTTATTGCTGTACCAGTCTCCCCATGGACCAGATGGGTCCCTAATTGCAACATATCTGCAATCTATCACACCAAGTACCTCAATGAAATGTGCCATCCCATAAAAGGCCACACAGTCCAGGCTCATTCCTAACACGGGGAAATAACTGTACTGATCCACATTTGCCAAAGATATTCAGGAACTGCTGAAGTATCCAATGGCAGATTTAGGCTTTGGTGCAGGGGTGCACACCTCCACCTTTTGCTACCTTGGCTTATGTACAGTAAAAGCATGGCACCAAATTTAAAAAGAAAAAAAAGCTTAGAAAATTTTGAAATTAAAAAAGTGTACCATCAAAGTAGTACCTTGGCAGTACATTTTCAGACTTCGCCACTGCCGTTGACAAAGAAGCTGAGAGGAGCATATCAAGAGAAAGAGAGAAAGAAAAAAATAGCCCGGCCTCTTCCTGCTGACTCATCATGTGAGCTCAGTACAGCTGCTACTGATCTGACCCTCTTTGTCAGCAGCCACCAATTAGTACCATGGCTAAAGTGTTGACAGATAAATAAATACATACATACTGTGACTAAATTATTTGATCTGGGGACAAAGGAAGCAGGTGTTGTGGGTGGGGTATAATCTTGACAGTTTGGAACCGGGACCGTATTGTATTCTAACAGTTGTTTCCAACATCATCACTAAAATTGTCAAGATACCCGACTTGGCTACCCAAACAAATCCAGTAATTAAACTTGATTTGGAACGAATTGGCAGAAATACTTTTAGTTATTAAAACAGATTAATAGTCAAATTCATGTGGGCCATAGCAAGTTTAATTCCTTGATGTTCATCTCATTTTTCCTTTATAAGGAAACGGGTCCACTTTTATTAATATTGTTTGCCATGCACTGAATAACTCAGTGGCATAGCGTGGGGGGTGAAAGGGGGGATTTGCCACGGGCGGGGCATAAGGGAATAGAATCACATCCTGTTCTTCTGGCTGCACACACCTGTTGTGCAATTTTAAATACACCAACAGTTTTGCTTTGCTGCTTCTTCAACTGTTTCGGGACTTTTGCTTCAATCATTGCTACTCAGTTGTTTTGCTGTGTGTGTGTGTGTGTGTGTGTGTGTGTGTGTGTGTGTGTGTGTGTGTGTGTGTGTGTGTGTGCGTGCTACTCAATTGTTTTGCTGTGTGTGCATGTGCTGCTTAGTTGTTTTGCTGTGTGTGTGTGTGTGTGTGTGTGTGTGTGTGTGTGTGTGTGTGTGTGTGTGTGTGTGTACTACTCAATTGTTTTGCTGTGTGTGTGTGTGTGTGTGTGTGTGTGTGTGTGTGTGTGTGTGTGTGTGTGTGCACTAGTGTTACTCAGGCTCAAACCCTGTACCTTAGGTACAAGGAACAAGAGCCTGAATTCTCTACCCATACCACCACTTGAAGGTGTTGAGTCCATAGCTCTCAACTGTCCAGATTTTCAGAGAATGTCTGGCTCATACATTGGCTCCTTTCCTCTTAAAATTTGTGGTTTTCTGCCAAATCAGTGAGAACTGAATTCACTAAATAATGATAGGCATTTAAGTTTCTGTCTTCCTATCTTTCAGGAAATGCATGGTAACACAAAAAGTACAGTTGTGTACACCTACCATAAATGTAGATGTTCGAGTGTCTTCACTGTTGCAGTCATGACTGTAGGGTTCTCCCCTGCTGGCAGGTAGTCCCCGGTCGGCCAGAATCCCAAAGTCTGGGTCCGGCGTTGGCTGTTCAACCATGCTCCCTGACGTCAGAGCGCCAGAAGTACAAAGCTGACAGCCGACGCCATCTTCTCCAGTCTTTCTTGCCCCAGATGTCAGGGGTCCCAAAATGAGAAAGGTCTCATATCCTTTGCAAATACACCTCAGAAGAATGGTGAAAAAAGGAACCACACAAAGGTAAAAATAAGAGGGGACAGGAGGGAGGGAAACCCAGACTGCAACAGTGAAGACACTTGAACATCTACATTTATGGTAGGTGTACACAACTGTACTATGTTCATCATGTTTCACTGTTGCAGTCATGACTGTAGGGTAGAATCCCAAAGCTGAAAGAAAGGGAGGTGGTCATAAAGAAGAAGGGGCGGCTAAAAGGCCCTGCAAGACTGCAGAGGCAAAGCCTGCCCTAGACTTAGAGTAGAGAGGTTGATTGCAGTGCTTTGAAAAAGTATGCACTGAACTCCAAGTTGCAATTTCCAAAATGTCTTTGGTAGGAACTCCCCTGAGGAAGGCCGCAGAAGTGGCAGCAGCTCTGGTGGAATGAGTCCATATACTCCCTGGGATTTGCTTTCCATGGTGAGAATAACAACATCTGATTCCATGAGCAATCCATTTAGAAATGGTCTGTTTTGAAATGGCTTTACCTTGGGAACTTGAAGCATAAGAAACAAACAATTGCTCTGATTTTCTGATGTCCTTGGTTCTGTCCAGGTAAAAACGTAGTTGTCTGTGTACATCCAAGGAATGTAAGATCCTTTCCCCTTTATTTTGAGGAGTGGGAAAAAAAGTTGGCAAGTGGATAGTTTGATTTAAAGCCACTTTGGAAACCACCTTAGGCATGAAGGTAGGATTAGTCCTCAAAGACACCCTGTCTTGATGAAAAATAATATATGGTTCCGCAGCCATAAGAGCTTGTAACTCTGAAACCCTCCTGGCAGAGGTTAGGGCTAACAGGATAGCTGTCTTCCAAGATAAAAACTTGATGTCAGAAGAGGCGGCAGGCTCAAAAGGAGGCAAGGTCAGTTTTTCCAAAACATAGTTGAGATCCCAAGCAGGAATGGGAGGAGATCTAGAAGGTCTTAAGTTCTTAGCTCCTCTGAGAAACTGTCTCATGAGCTGGTGGGAAAAGATTGGAGGGTCTGTATTATAATGAGCAGAAATAGCAGAGACATGTATCTTAATGGAAGAGAAAGAGAGACCCTTATTTAAGAGATCTGACAAGTAAAGTAAAATTAAAGAAATGTTCAGAAGAAGGGGATCAGAATCCTGAGCCTGCATCCAGGAACAAAATATTTTCCATTTACCTGCATAAGATTTTCTAGTGCTAGGACATCTGGCTTCTAAAATGACATCCATAACCTGCTTGGGTAGGAAAGAAGAAATCAAAGGCCCTGGATTAACCAGGCCACCAGGCTGAGAGTTCTGACATGAGAGTGTAGAACCTGACCCTGATGTTGGGACAGAAGGTTCGGAGACTGAGGTAAAATCCAAGGGGGCTCCAGACATAGGTTTTTCAGAGTTGGGTACCAAAACTGTTGAGGCCAATTTGGGGCCAGCAAGATTATCATCTTGGGCTTGTCCTGTTTTATCTTTAATAATACCAGTGGAAGAAGAGGAAGAGGTAGAAAGGCATATCCCGAGAGGTTCCTCCAACTGAATGACAGGGCATCCACTTTCAAAGCTTCTTTGTGGAAAGTTCTGGTACAAAAATTATGCAGTTAATGACTGAGATGGGATGCAAAGAGGTCTATGTGAGGACATTCCCAGACTGCTGTTATCATCCTGAATATTTTGGTATCCAGCATCCACTCGTGTGGATCCGAAAGGTTTCTGCTCAGACTGTCTGCCAGGAAGTATAGCTTCCCTGGTAGAAACTGAGCTTGAAGGTCCAGATTGCAAGCTAGAGCTGTGTTCCATAGATCCATGGCTAGTCTGCAAAGGGGGTAGGAATGAAATCCCCCTTGCTTGTTTATGTACCACATAACTGTGGTGTTGTCTGTCCGTATTAGTAGTTGTCCTGGTTGTAGAAGATGCCTGAAAGCCATTAGAGCTTTCTGAACAGCTAACATTTCCTTTAAATTGATATGCAGGTGCTTCTGATTCTTTGTCCAAAGGCCCTGCAGACAGTTTACCTGAAAATGGGCTCCCCAAGCATAATCCGAGGCGTCTGTGGTTAGAATCTGAGTGGCAGGGGGCAGACAGAAGGGTTTCCCTTTGTTTAGAGTACATGCCCTGGACCACCAAAGAAATTCCTTTTGAAGGCAAGGCAGGACAGAGATCAGTATGTCTAAACTGTGGCAATGCTGAGACCATACACTTTTTAGGTACCACTGTATTTTCCTCATGTGTAATCTTGCATATGGTACGAGAAGGATGCAGGAGGCCATGTAACCCAAAGCCTGCAGGAATCTCCTTGCAGATAGCTGGGTTAAGGTTGCCAAGGTTTTGAAAGTTGAAGCCAGCTATAATTGTTTTTCGGATGTCAGAAATGCCATCTGGATTGTGGTGTTTAGAAGAGCACCCAGAAAAGTTATCTGTTGAGAGGGTATCAAATTTGACGTTTTTATGTTTACAGAGAATCCCAGGAACTTGAGGAGGTTCTGTACAAATTGTAGATGCTGGAGTAAGACATCCTTGCTGTCTGCCTGAATTAGACAATCGTCCAGATAAGGGTAAATTTGAATTCCCTTGAGTCTGCAGTAAGCTACTACTGGAGCCAGGCATTTGGTGAAGGCCCTGGGTGCAGTAGACAATCCAAAGGGCGGTGCAGAGAATTGAAAGTGCCTCGATCCGGCCTTGAACCCGAGGTATTTTCTGCGATCCTGCCTGATGGGAATGTGTAAATATGCCTCCTTTAAATCCAAAGTTACCATCCATGCATCTTTGGACAGCATTGGAAGTAGCTGCTGTAGAGTAAGCATCTTGAATTTTGGAATCTCTAGAAAGGTGTTCAAGACTGACAGATCCAGAATGGGTCTCCTTAAGTTTTGCTTCCTGGGGACTAGAAAGAGCCTTGAGTAAAAACCTTGTCCCATCTCTGAAAGTGGAACCAGTTCTATAGCTTTCATAGCCAAAAGAGCTTCCACCTGGTTTAAGGCCTCTGTCCATTGATGTTTTGGAAGGTCTGGCCATCCGCTCGGCCTTGGCAAGGTATGAAAATGGAATTTGTAACCTCTTAAAACCACATCCAGAACCCACTTGTCTTGGGTTATATGAGTCCAATTTTGATAAAAAAAGAGAGAGTTTTCCTCCGAGAGGGGATTCCAGGCAAGAAATTCCTGCAGCCCAACAGAGGGAGTCATTGAGTTTGTTTCCTATGAGTTTGAGACCTGTCCTCTCCTCCCCTAGGGGTGGAAGCAGTCCACTGTCTTGGTCTATAAGAAGCTTGTGTTTGAGGCCTTCCTCTGGAGCGTCTATATCTACCCCTCTGAGGCCTGTCTAAAGTGGGAAAAGACCAATTTTTAGAAGGCCAATTTCTGCTAAATCTTGGTGGCTGTACCTGTAAGAAATCTTTAACTGTTTGCATGGATTTCGCCTTATCCTCCATCTTTTTAATTACCTCTTCAGCTTTTGATCCAAACAAAACATTATGCTGAACAGGAGCATCCAATAATTTAGCTTTCACTTGTTCGGGCAAATTTTGTTCCTTTAGCCATGCATGCCTTCTAATGACTGTGCCGGAGGCAGCAACCCTACAAGAAGCCTCCAAGGCATCAAATCCACAGTGTAAACCATGCTTCCCAACTTGCTCAGTGGCATGCAATAAGTCATGTAATTCCTTATCTGCACAGGCAAAAATGGAAGTAAGCTTTTGTTTTAAAACAGACAAGAGAAATTGCTGGTATTTCAGCATATGAAACTGACAGTTTAAAGCCCTAATGGACAAAGTAGCAGAAGTGTACACTTTTTTGCCCCATCTTTCTAAAGATCTAGAATCCTTTTCAGTGGGAATGGGATTTTTGGCAGAGGCGGCCTTAACCCCCTTAGGGCCCTGAGAAATGGTTTCAGGATCAGCAGTAGGGTTCTTGTATAAAAACTGTTGGGAATCAGGAACCCTGTAATATCTATCAGGCTTGACAGGAGCAGGAGGAAAAGAGTCAGGGGTTAAATTAGCCTCCGAAAAAGCATCATCCACAATATCCAAAACAGGAGGAATAACCAGGGGTCTATGTTGGGGGAGAAGAAGAAAATCCCTTAGTCTTTTCTTAGATTCTGAATACTCCTGTCCTTCCCAGTGGAAATGTTCCCTCATTTCATGCAAAGTTTCCCCAAAAGAGAAATCCTCAGGGGGAGAAGCTGAAGGAATGGATTCCTCAGCATCAGAATCCTCATAAGGAGGAAAAGAACATTCCTGGTCAGAAGAAGAAACTGAAGAAACAGAAGCCTGATCAGAGGAATCATAATAAACATCCTGCCTTGGCCTTTTATCTGGAGGGGGATGTGAACCCCTAATCATAGTAAGCAAATCCTCCGCCATCTTGAGTAACTGTTTCTGTGACTTGGGAGCCAGTTCAGAAGAGGCCTGTGTTGCAGTCTTTGATTTAGAAGGAGTCTTTGTCTTTGCCTTTATTAGAAGTTGAGTAGGCCTGAAAACGCCTTCAGAAGCCGGTACCTGCACAGTGGCTCCGGACCCATCCAAAGGAGCATTGTCCGAAGGTCCTGCAATAGAAATATTTAAAGGCCTGGTTGGCTCCTCATGAGAGTCTGTTTCGGCCATCGGTTCTGAAATGGCCGACAACAGGGGCTGCAAAAGCACCTCACTGACGACGGCCGAACCTGAAGCTGGCTCCGCTAGTGCGCTATCATCAGATTTGGACCTTGGAGGCCTGTCTTTATCCTTGCGACATTTGTGAACTCCGGTAGCCGGAACCGTATCCGACGACATTTTGTAGTTAAAGCGCCTACCGAAGTAATGAAAAGCAAAATCGTACCTTCGTTTAATTGTACGTTGATTGAATCTAGCACAAAACCGACAACTAGCTACGTCGTGGTCAGGGCCTAAGCAAGGAATACAGTAAGAATGAAAATCCTTATGAGGTATTTGCTTCCCACATGAAATACAATTATTAACTTTTTCTGACATCAGACTGGAGCAAGAAAAAGTTTCCCCAATGGGGTACTTAGCCTGAGTAGAGAGAAAGTCTTTGGACTGAAGTTTATCAGAAAAAATCGTCAGGAGTCAGCCGACCGGCACTTGCGAAGTGCTATCACCGCACGGCAAGAAAGACTGGAGAAGATGATGTCGGCTGTCAGCTTTGTACTCCTGGCACTCTGATGTCAGGGAGCATGGTTGAACAGCCGACGCCGGACCCAGACTTTGGGATTCTGGCCAACCGGGGACTGCCTGCCGGCAGGGGAGAACCCTACAGTCATGACTGCAACAGTGAAACACGATGAACATCATGCTATTCCATTAATTTTATAAGATTATGCAAACAATGTTTAAAATATGTCCCTGGTTTTGGGCCTTTGTCCCCCCCCCCAATACATTTTGGCTTTTTCCAGATTTCTTGTGCTGCAAAGATGAGGGATATAGTTGAATGTCAAGCTGAATTTACAAGGAGCTGAGAGCTTCAGTGGAAGAGAAATTTAGTATGCTTATACCAGGTCTGTTTGTCTGCATTGTTAGTAGCACAACAGGTAGTATACTTGCTTTTAATGCAGAAGGTTGTGGGTTTTACTCCCCCAGTATATAGATGGATTGCTGATACTGTACTGAGTTGTAAAGGTCGTGGAGGCTGCAGTCCTGTGAATGTCCTCCTTTGGAGGAGATACACTATGAACTTATCAGTTTGCCATCCATTCCCTATTACAATATTACTAGCTTATCTTTTTTTAATGTAACATAGGCAATTTATTCTTCAAGGGCAAAAGGCACTTGATTTATAGATGAAACAATGGAATATAAAGTTGTTTGCTGGCAGCAACCTCTTCATTAGTTGCAAATCTCTTTAATTTGGAATTATTTGTATCACTTTTACTTCTGCAGGGATTGTGCATATTTCCTGATATTGGTGGATTGTAATGACAGAAGTTTGAGTAGACTTTCATGATGGAAATTATCTGAATTGGGTGGTTTTGTCATTACTGGTTCATACATTTTGTTTTATTGCTTACTGGAAAAATGTTCAAAACAAAAAAAATTAAAACATGCTATAGCAAGTGTGCTGTACTATACAAGGAATATCATTTAATACAATCAGGAATATGAATCAAAGATTATATATATGTTTGCATGGTTCTAAATATGCGTGCAAGGGGCCTACGATTTGAAAACAGCCCAAAGGTAAACTTTATCTGCCACTGGCCAGATGCATTTTCTTTGAATGTGGGTTTTAATGCTGTTTCAATGACTGTGAGTTTCAAGGGCAGAGAAGTTTTAATGCTAAGTCTGTTTTCATTGTGAGATTGTGTTGCTTTATTTAGCAGATGTCTATCAGTGTTTGTGCTATAAAATTAAAAATAAAAGTTATAAATGAAATCCAAATAATCAGAAGTAAAGCATAAAGCAATATGCACATTAGTGTTTATGGTAAATGGGGAGAAATAGCCAGGTAATGGGACACTGTAATGGCTGTGGGAGAGGCTGTGTATGGGGGGCTCCATTTGACCATGATTTTGTGAGGGGGAGGGGAGGCAAACTTAGACAGCCCCGGACAGCACAAACTCTAGCTATGCCACTGCAATGACTGTGCTGTGATTCTTACTCCAAAGCAAACTTTTATAGTATTCTATCATTTTTGAATTTATACAACAAACCAGCAATTGTTTTAAGACGTTTTAAATTTTTCTTTCATAATTCGAAGGTAATTATAGTTTGCCACACTTCACAATAGAGACAAAATGAATACCGATAACTACTTGAAAACAACAAGTGAATGAAATTATTATTCATATAGCAAAACATCTCATCACATAGTTGGTTAAACCTAAATGGAACCAAACAAAAATAGGATAAGACATATCTGCATTTTTCACCAGTTTTTTAATTTCAGCATCTGCATAGTGGCAGGATGAACACCACATACAGTATATTTCAATACACTGCTAGTTGTTTAAAAGAATGTTAAGATGATAAAATATTGACTTCTACAGCTAGTAGCACTCACCTATGGGAAACAGATGAAAATGTAAAAGACATCTGAATGCATTTTAAAGCATTTGAATTATGCCTTCCTGTACCCCTAAACATTTAAAGTATTGCCCTGACTACACTGGCACATATACCTTCCAGATGTTTCTGTGTACATCATTGCATAGCAAATCCTAAAAGTCTATCCTCTTTGAGGATAGCCTTGATGTAACTACAAGAACACAAATCCATGTTACACACACACACACACACACACACACACACACACACACACACACACACACGCACACGCACACGCACACACGCACACACGCACACACGCACACACACGCATACACACACACACACACACACACACACACACACACACACACACACACACACACACACACAGGGAAATAGGGTAGTTTAAGAAAAATATGGAATGTTAATTGTACTATTCCCCTACACAGCTCTCTCCTGCAGAGCATTTTGGATAGCTTGCCCACTCATACCTCTCAACCGCTTAGCACAAGAAATCTGGACAAAGCCTGACAAAATAGGGGGACAAAGGTCCAAAAATAGGGGCACATTTTAAATGTTGCTCTTATAAACTTAGAAAACTGCTAAAATAACAGGATTTGTGTTAACGTGCATTTTTGAAGGATATGAAGTCTGAAACTCAAATGTATGCCATTATTTAGTAATTTTAATCCTCAGATCATTCCATTTTTTTTTGCCAGCAAACCACAAATTTTATGAGAGGTATGTGACCACTGCCAATTTCTTTATTTAAGAACAAAAATCAATAAGAAAAATGCCTTACATTGCAATGGCATGCCAAGAATCTCAGGAAGCTCCTTAGTAGCAGAACCTTCGATCACCAGTGCTACACTTGAGTTGTTGCACAACTTGGGATGGTAGCCATGTTACGGCACCCTGCTTTCCTGGATGGAAAATCGTAGCGATCAAAGGAATTGTATCTCATGTTATGCATTTAAAGCTAGAGTCGTGTACAACTTATGGGGCCATCACCACTGTTTTGCAGGTGGAAATGCTGTGGAAAGCAGGGGGATTTGTCTAGATTTGGCTGTGTATTGACTGGCAGGACCTGGTGCCAAAACAACTCTTTTTGCTCGCAAATTTTGTTATACTTCAAACATTGGGCATAGTAAGTTCAGGTATTGCCTTCTGTTGTAGTGATGATGGCAGACCAATTGCAAATGAGTATCACAGCCTTATTATTGACTACAAATCTCAGTCTGTACCCAACCTTTTTTCTTTACAAGTCAGTGCAACTGCTACAAATAGACAGAAACTCAGTTGCTTTTATTTTTCTTCATTCAGGGTAAATTGATGCGGGTTCCAAATGAGGTGGTTTGGTTGCCCTACTGACTTGTTTTTCAGGATTACCATACAGTGATTTCTCAGATCTGCCATAACTGCAAGGAGGAATGCAAGGCTGAAGTAAGCCTGTTAACCTGGACCTTCAGGTTTCCTGTGAATCAAGTCGTTAATTAAGATTATTAAGACAATTAAGTCATTAATTGTGAATTGTCGTTAAGTCAAGGGAGTAGATATCGTCATATTAAAGCAGAGTAATAATTGAGGTTTTAGAAGTTTAAAACCTTTAAAAAATCTCTTCACTCCTACCTAGCATCCACATGGGAATGCTCCTGCTCCCTCCCCACATAAGCATTCTCCACTTCCTGTATTCTCTCCACTTCCTGTATTCTCATTACCTTCATCACCCATATTTTGCTCGCAATCTAATTTCTTAATATCATCTATCATCCTGAATTATTCTATATAAAAATATATATATATATATATATATATATATATATATATATATATATTAGGTATAACTTCACTCTATTATTATTTTTGTTGATAATTTTACTGTTTGTAAACTATACCTTGCTATGCCTTCTATGTTATGTAATGTAAATCTCTGTAACATGTATTCTTGTTGGAGACTTTTCTCCCCACGACTCCATTGAAAATGGGTTCACTTGGCCCAATGGACCATCCTGGTTAACCAACAGCAAATAAATAAATAAATAATAAAAGTTTATCAAGTCCACTGGTAAATGACAGGTATGGAACTAAATACAAAGGGGTAAAATCTTCAATTTATTACACATAAATGCCAGTTACTTAGGAATCTTCAACAAAGGAAACCAATATATAAGAGGAGATTGATGTCGCTAAACACCTACTGTACAGCAATTGCTGAAGATCGCTAAACAACTGATATTTTTATGTGTAATAAAGTAGATGATTTTTATCCCTTGGTATTTGCTTTTGTCCTTGTTGTTTACCGGTGGCTTTTGTATGCACATGTGGATGGTGCAGTGGTAGCATTGTCACCTCACAGCAAGAGGTTATCTGGTTTGATTTGTGGCTGGGGTGCCTTCTGAGCAGACTTTGCATGTCCTCCCTGCACCTCAGGGTGCTCTGCTTTTCCCCCACATTAAAAAGACATGCATCTGTAGTGTTTCTCCTTGGGCCTCTGCTGAAAATTGGCTTACCTCCAAATCGGACTTTCCCAGTAAACAGATGTTAAATTAATAAATAAATGTTTAGCTATTAGCTACAAGATGGAGTCTAAACATTCAGCTGCACAGTGCTGTGAAATTGTTGTTGGTTGCTATTATTATTATTATTATACACCCTTGACTCAGATGACTTTCTGAGTACCAGTTGCCCTTCCTACCCCTCAACAGTTTATAGCTATTTTGCTATTCATCATTTATATACTTCTAGTGGGGGAAGTGGTCCCCATCAATTATATAGAATAAAATGCAAAGTGATGCTGTCTGCCGTCTACATATATTTGAATGAAACATGACCAAAATACATGAGGTGAATTGTGATAACCCATTTTTACCTGCACAGCATGCTGCAACAAGAAAGTAAATGTCAACCTTCTTAATGGCTAGGACAGATTACCACCTGCGTCTGACTAGCTACCAGTTACGTCCGACTTGGAAGACAGTGATAACAAGTTGTTTGTTTGTACCTCTCAGCTGTCCCTGATTTTGGAAAACATTCATGAATATGTTTGATTTTCTGACAAATCACTGAGGATTACAAGAGTCAGTAATGCCAGAGAGAGAGAATCATACTGCCAGTAGATCAGAAGATGCAAGTCGATGCAGAATCTGCACTTCTATTAATCTTTTAAGTAAATCTGAGTTTTATTTAAAAATGCAATTGATTTTTGGACCCGTGTCTCCTCCACTATTTTTGCCTTTGATCAGAATTCAAAGAAGTTGAGAGTTATTATTCACTCATTCGGTTGAATCTATATTAGGGCTGTATTGTTCAAGTGCAGAAATACTAACGTTATAGCAAGGGTTTTATAACCTGCAGCAAAATTAGTACATTTAAGGGATGATGACTCAGTACTGCCTGTTTTTTTGTCTTCTTAAGAGCATTTCAGTTTGCTTAGATGACCCACTGCAGCCAGATCTTAGTGTGTGATGAACTTTACTGTCACCATGACTTTTGACTACAGCGTCATTATGTTTCCTTAATATTAATTTAAATTAAATGATCTGTGGAAGTAAACTTGTTTTACTTTTGACATGAGTTTTTTTGTTTTTTACTATAGTGTTATTCCATTGTGAATTTTCAGTTTTTTTTTTTTTTTTTTTTGTGAACAGCAGTCAGGATTTTATTTTGCCTGAAGTTCAAACTTTGTGTCATTAGCAACTAATTTCAAAAATAAATAAGACACATGTTTCATAAAATCTCTGGCTTATGGAATGGGAGATAAGATGTGTATGCTTACAAAAAATGTCTGCATAATCCTCAGTTTTGAATTATCTTTACTATTTCCCCACTGCTTTTTCCAAGCTTTTGCTTTGCTAATCTGATGTGTAGCATTTCAGGAACTTCAACACCTTAATCAAATAGCACCCCCCCCCCCCGCCAAAAAAGAAAAAGCACAGACGGTTACTATAGCTTGGTTAGGGGCACCATCCTATTTATGTGCAATATTCTGGAATGCATTACTGTGTTTATTATTTTTTTTTTTTTACTTTCCTTAATAACCAAACATCAGATACATGGCTATGTTTGAGGGCAGTGGTGCTTATGTATATCTGACAGCAACAGCTTGAAATGTGTTTTATTTTGGTTTTGTCCCAGTCTGACATCATAGTGGTACGTGGAAGGCAGCTGCCTTCGGGGATAAAGATGAGGAGCACACTATATACATATATGGCAGCAGTCATTTGAAATTTAAGACTGTGGCCATTTGTGCCTTGACTTTCATCCCAATCTAACATCAGAGGGATACACAGATGCTGACTATTTTTTGTTGGTTGGTAAGGAGGCAGACACTACACCCAGATATGATTTATGCATCCACACAAGAATTTGTTTCCTCGGTTAGTAAACTGCTTATTTTGTCAGGCACCCCTTAGTTCAACCTTAAAAGAAAACAGTAAGACTCAATGTATTTCTTTATGTATTTTTTCCATGCAATCATTTGATGAAAAAAATATTTATGGAAAAAAGCTCTAAAATGTGCCTGAAAGTGTTTAAAGTCCTATGGCTTCTGGGGGCCTCCAGCCCCCCAGCCCCTGTCTTGATTCACTTATTTATTCCACGGTTATTATAGTGCACTGTTTGCTACTTAGAGCATGTTGAAAGGATGCAGGAAAAAGCAGAAGAGTAAAATAAAAATATGAGAATAGATAGAAAAAGTAATCTGAATATTGTGTACAGGTCAAGTTGTAGGGAACCATGGCACTAGGAACTTTTGTCTAGGGCACACTATTTTGTCTAAGGTCATCTCTGTTTATCCACCCCCCACATACTTCCTATTGGTTTACTTTCCAAACTGTTCCCCCCTTCTGCAAATTCCTAGATCTGCCACTGGTATCCTCACTGCAGAAGCCTGTGAAAAACCCAGTGTGTCCTTAGTCTGCCTTTGGGAGGCTCATATGGCAACTATAGTGAAAGCTATACATACGTTAGTATTCACAGAGATAGGAAGGCAACATATTCAATGAGTACCCCTACGGGGGGTTTATATATATATATATATATATATATATATATATATATATACTCACTGAGACCCTTATAATATACTTTTCTCCAACTCTTACAACCACTTTGCTTCCTAGTCTTTTTGTACCTTATCGCCCCTCCTCATACTGGACTTATTTCCTAAACTCTTAGTTTTCCCTCTTCTCTCACACCCCACCACTAACTGCAGTTTCTTCTCTGTCAATTTATCTTCCTTATTATTTCCATAACTTCTCCTTTTATATCTCTCTTTTCAATTTTTAAGCTACATTCTATTTGTCTGTCTGTAATGTATTACTAAACTCAAAAGCACCCCAGCATGATCTTTTCCCTGCACACATCACACTATCAGTACATTAACTGTTGTTGTATGCAAGGGAGTCCACAGGATTTTTTGCAAATGGGTGCAAACCCAAAGCCCCGCCTGCACAGCCCAACCCCTCCGCCCACACAGCCCCATCCCCTCCACCCATGCAGCCATTACAGGGTCCCATTACTTGGTTATTTCTCCCCAGTTGCCATAAACACTGTCAACATTCTCAGTGTGCATACTGTTTTATGCTTTACTTCTACAATTATTACAGATATCTGAATTTATTAGGAATCCATGATAAGCTGTTTCACATACCCCATGTACATTGCAACTAACTCAAGGGAACTTTCAGCTGGCAGCCCTTTCGAATTCCGATCAAGAAGGCTTGGCTGTTCAGTTCTTTATACTGGAATAATTTCTCATTCCTTACTAATAATCATTTTATTTACTTGGGTACTAACAGAGTTTCCTTTTTACTTTTTACCTACCATAAAGACAAGGTATTTGTTTTACCTCAAAATACTTCCCCTTGTTTTATTTATTTATGTATAAGTGACTTAGAAACAACTACTGGGGAATAGTGTTCATTAGCTTAGTATTTTTCATGTAGGACACTAAACTGAGTCCCATGAGCCTGTTCAGATTATACAGATTTAAACAGATTAGTTTATAACACTAGTGTTCTTTGGCTTCCAAGATTAGCTCTCAGTAACACAAGTTGCTGTTTAAATAAAAACTGGCATTCTGTGCTCTGAATGCATGACACATTATAGCTGTATTTAACTTAAACTGTGTTCAGTCACTAAATTATGTATATCTTTTAATTAATGTTTAATCAAACATTTCTTCATAATCCCAACTTTGACATAGTTGCAAATCATCACTTCCTCTTTTTATAGATAATTCCAATAGCCATAATATATGCACATTATTAATTATTTTTTCAAGATTAGTTTTACTGAGTGGGCAAGGGAAATTCTGGGTGTTTTCTGCTTTTGTGTGGTTGACCCTTAGTTATATGAAACTGGGTCTGCATTATCACTGATGTGAACAACTTCATTATATGCTTAACTAAAAGCTTTAGACCTTTTTTCTTGACACAGCCATCACAGTATCCTTCCTGTTACTGTGATAAACAAGAGTAACCATGCATAAGAAGTGTACATATTTATACATATGATTATACACATGGTTATAATATATACAGATTGTATTAATTATAATATAAAATACTTTAAATATATCCTTTCTATAATACAGCACCACTTGTTAGACTGTGTTTTAAATTTATAGTTTTCAATGTTTTTCCAGCAAGCAATGAAACAAAACATATGAACCAATAATGACAAACGACCCAATTCAGAACATTTCAACCATAAAAGACCACTTAAACAATTGTCATTACAATCCACCAATGTCAGTCAGTATGCACAATCTCATCAGAAGTAAAAGCCATCTGAATAATTCCACATTATAGAGATCTGAAACTAATGAAGAGGTTGTTGTTAGAAAACAACTTTATATTTCAGCATTTCATCAACAAATTCAATGCCTGCTGCCCTTGAAGTATAAATTGCCTATGTTACATTAAAAAATGGTAAACTGGTATATTTGCAATAGAGAATGAGTGGTAAGCTGAAAAACAAGTTCATAGTTATTAGGCATCTCATCCAAAGGAGGACATAGTCAGGACTGCAGAACTCCACCCCACTTAAAATACAAATCTACATGCTGTGGGAGTAGAACCTATAGCCCTCTGCATCAAGATGCAAGTATGCTACCTGCTGTGCTACTAACACTGCTTTAAAAGTCTATACCACAATAAAGATACCATTTTATAAACAAAACAGTTGCACATTTTAAGCAGACTTAGCATGAGCAGCAGTAAACTTCTCTTCCCTTGAAGCTCACAATTCCTTGAAAATGCATTTGAAAATAAATTCCACCTGCTAACTCTAAATAGGGCATTTCACTTTCTCTCACACACCTCAACCTCTGCAAGAAATCTGGACAAAGCCCAGCATGAATAGGGACAGATTATAAATATTGCTTTTATGAACTTAGAACATTGCTAGAATAACAGGACTTATGTTAGTATGCATTTTTCTATAGGATATGACATCTAAAACTCAAATGTTTGTCATTATTTAGCAACTGCAATCCTTTTTAGGAAGAATATGGGGCAAAAAATCTGGACATTCTGCAAAAACCTGGACAGCTGAGGGGTATGCTACCTCCTTCTTATACAGACACACACACTACACACCATACCTCAATCTCTTAACACAAGAAATCTGGACAAAGCCTGTTATAATGCTGGAGACAAAGGCCCAAAACTAGGGACACATTTAGAAAGTTGCTAGAATATAAGGATTTGTGTTAGAATGCATTTTCTAAATAATATGAAATCAGAAACTGAAATGCATGTCATTATTTATTAACCAATTATATTCAGATACAGTTGATTGTCTCAGTACTCACCGTGGCTTGCATATTCTCCTCTCCTGAAAGGCCCACTCTGCTTAACTTGTGTATTATTTCCTCAGTCACTTCACCATGGGTTGCAAGGCAGCTTCATCACTATTGTGTGTGCAAAATGTACTGCCTTCAATGAGTCTACAAGAAATCACATGCAATCATCATGGCACAAAGGATATTCATCGTGTTTCACTGTTGCAGTCATCACTGTAGGGTTCTTCCTGCCGGCAGGCAGCCCTCGGCCGGCCAGAATCCCAAAGTCTGGGTCCGGCGTCAGCTGTGAACTCATCCTCCTCGACGTCAGAGCGACAGGGGTATAAAGCTCCCAGCTGACGCCATGTTCTCCTTACATTATTTTTCATCAAGACAAGGTTTCTTTGAGAACTAACCCTACTTTCATGCCTAAAGTAGTATCTAAAGTGGCTTTAAACCAAACTATTCACCTGCCAACCTTTTTCCCTAATCCCCAAAATAAGGGGGAGAGGATCTTGCATTCTTTGGACGTACACAGGCAGATTCGTTTTTACCTGGACAGAACCAAGGATATCAGGAAAACAGACCAACTGTTTGTTTCTTATGCAGCTAATTCTCAAGGCAAAGCTATTTCAAAACAGACCATTTCTAAATGGATTGCGCATGGAATCAGATTTTGTTACTCTCATCATGGAAAGCAAATCCCTGGAAAAATTAGGACTCATTCTACCAGAGCTGCTGCTACTTCAGCTGCTTTTCTCAGGGGAGTCCCTACCAAAGATATTTTGGAAGCTGCAACTTGGAGTTCAGTGCACACTTTCTCTAAGCACTACAATCTCCCTCTTTACTCTAAATCTAGGGCAGGCTTTGCCTCTGCAGTCTTGCAAGGCCTTCTAGCCGCTCCTTCTGCTCTATAACCACCACCCTTTTTTCTCAGCTTTGGGATTCAACCCTACAGTGATGACTGCAACAGTGAAACACGATGAACATAGTACAGTTGTATACACTTACCATAAATGTAGATGTTCGAGTGTCTTCACTGTTGCAGACGGGGTTACCCTACCTCCTGTCCCCTCTTATACTCTTTTTGGTGTGATTATCTGCTTTACCCTTCTTCTGAGGTGTATTTGCTACTGGGTATGGGTTTTGTTGTATGTTACACTTTTGTGATATTTTGTTTTACTTTTATCCTTTTATTTTTGGGCACCTGACATCTGGAGCAAGAAAAACTGGAGAACATGGTGTCAGCTGGGAGCTTTATACCCCTGTCACTCTGATGTCGGGGAGGATGAGTTCACAGCCGACGCCGGACCCAGACTTTGGGATTCTGGCCGACCGAGGGCTGCCTGCCAGCAGGAAGAACCCTACAGTGATGACTGCAACAGTGAACACACTCAAACATCTACATTTATGGTAAGTGTACACAACTGTACTTTCTACTGAAGATGCTGCCAATTTTTCTCGTACACTACAGAAGCCAGAAACAGCTGTTATTCCACAGCTAGATGCAGCAGTAGCAAAACAAATTGCAAAGAACTGAAATAAATTGGAACCAGTTTTGTCTACCATTATTTACTGTGCAATCCATGACATTCCTTTCCATGGAAAAGAAGGCTCTGGTGGAAATTTTTGTGACTTTTTAGATTTTTGTATTGAAGCTGACAACACAATATTGAAACAGTACAGTGAAACAGATGCAGGAAATGCTCACTACATATCCCATAGGGTGCCAAATGAGCTGTTGGCAGAATGCAAACATGTACTTCAAAAGGAGATTGTGCAGTGAACAGGGCAGTTAGATTTAGTGTATTAGCAGATGAAACTGCAGATATCTCAGGCATTGAGCAGCTGTCATTGGGCATTCGGTTTGTTAATGATTGTATTCGAGAAGAGTTTACGGTTTTTGTTCCCAATGTTGCGAGAAATGCACAGTCTGTATCAAATGTCATTGTCAGTGAATGCATAAAGTACGGTCTAGACTTGGAAAAATTACAAAGACAAGGCTATGATGGCTGCTCCATAATGGCAAGCATCCAGAATGGGTTTCAGGCAAAGATTCGCAAAAAGTATCCAAAAGCAGCCTTTATCCACTGTGCGTCTCACATACTAAACCTTGTAGTCAATGATCTGAATGATGTTCCTGAAATATGTAGTGCTGTTGGTGTTATCAAGAAGATTATTAATTTTTTTCCGTGATGGTCCAAAATGACGAGCATTGGTACCAAATATACCTCTTCTGTGTGAGACACGATGGATCGAGAAATATAAATCCATTTGTGTGTTTATTCAGAACTTTGAAAAAATATTTGACTGCCTGGCTGATCTTCAGAAGAGCACTGCTAGTGAAACCAGACAAAAGGCACATATGTTACTCAATGCTTGCTCTTCATGCACGTTTCTGATTTCTCTCTTTATTATTGCAAATTACTCATCAGTTCTTGAGCCCGTTGCCCAGATGTTTCAGTCTGTTCAACTTGATATAGTAAAGGCTCAACAACACATCAACAGACTTATTGAAATATTCAAGGAGCACCGCAACCACGCTGAAGAACACTTTAGGAATGACATTCTCAGTCATGCAAGATCACTAGCAGATAAACTTGGTATTGAGTTAGTGTTGCTAAGGATTTGTAGTCGACACACCGAGCAAACACAGTAGGCATGGATTTTGAGAGTTATTACAGAACAAGTATTTATATACCCCGTCTTGACTATGTGTCTTCACTGACGTCTTGCTTTTTCAGCAATAACACTGCTCAGTTTAACTTATTTTATCTGCATCCTAAAATGATGCAAAACCTAGAACATGAAGAATTTCGAAAACAAATTGCCATCAGTAATGAACTACATCATATCGCTACTATATCTGAATGCTCATTTCTTGTCTGATGCATCGGCTTTGAAGTTATAAGACAACCTAAAGTCTCCGATGGGCTATTACTACCTTTGTAGTCAATATCTTGCAGATCTACTATCAATGATGTTACTGAACAAAAAAAAAAAAAAAAGTGTCAGGTATGGGATTAAAACAAAAAAATGTTTCTGATGTGTTGCAGCTACACCAATGATTAACATGTGTATCATGCTAACCTGGACAACAACAAACAATAAATACATAAAACGAGTTGATTTTTGCTTTTGTATATGTTTATGCAAGGAAAACTTAATACTGCAGTAAGCACCATCATACCTCTCAACTGTACAGATTTTTGCAGAATGTCCAGATTTTTGCCTCACATTTTTTGTGTTCCTTCTAAAATCTGTACTTTTCTGTCAAATAGCTGAGGATTGAAGTCATTAAAAAATTACAAACATTTGAGTTTACGACTCCACATCCTTCAGAAATGTCATGCTAATGCAAAACCTATTATTCTATCAACTTTCTAAGTTTGTAAGAGCAATATCTAAAATCTGTCCCTGTTTGTCGTCGTCCCCCCCATCATTTTAGGCTTTGTCCAGATTTTTTGCTCAAAGAGGTTGAGACTGTATATATAAATACGTGGGTGTCTATACACACACACACACACACACACACACACACACACACACACATATATATATATATATATATATATATATACACATACACACACATCCATACACACATTCACATGCGTGTGCACGCACACATACTTACATGCACGCAAAACTAAACATTCAAAATGATTTTAGACCTAGTCTGAGTACAATGAAGAGATGTGTTTACTTTTCCTTTTTTGCTACCAAGTAAGATTCTGCACATTGATCTATCATGCTGAAAGCACCTTCTCCTAATACAAACCATCTTCATTATCAAGCAGTTCACTACATACTGTGGCATTTAAGCATAGCAGAAAAAAGCACTCAAGTGTTTGAGTAAGACCTACACAGTCTTGAGGTGTCACATCTTTTTCACCTCCCAGAACTCTCTGCTCTTCAAGACACCTTGTTCACTGTGCAAAAATATTAGTGATATCCAAGTTTCATATGAATCTAACATCCCAACACTTTAACATTCTGCATTTCACACAGAATATGTAGTAATATTATGGGGAAAGATTACAAGACACTTGACTGCTTTCCTGGTATGAAAACAGTTTTCATTTAAAATGCATTTCCTTACAGTGTTAACTATTTGTGGACTTTGGAATGCACACACACCACAGAGTACTAAACTAATCAGGTGATTGTGAAGCTAGGTGACAACACTGTGATTTACTTCATTTTTAAGAAAATCAAATAATCTCTCTGGAGTTTAAAACCTCAGAAGTTAGTATGTTGTACTCGTGATTCTTTCTAAAGAATTACATTTAAAATCAAAAACAAAGGGTGTAGGTACTTTAACTTGTTTTCCTGATTCAACAGAGCATATAGAAAAACACTACACTTGCAACCATGGTGTGTGGGTCACAAGTACAATCAACATATAAAAGAAAGCCCCAGATGCCACTGAACTAGTGTTAAAAACGATACCTGTGAAAAGCTAGAGAATAAAATACTCCTGTATAACTATTTAAGACATTAATGGTCTTCCATATAACAAACAATTCACAGATTTAACACCTGCAACCACTTCAAACTTTTTTTAACTGTGGTGCCCTGTTCATAAGAAGGGTGTGACACTACAGGATTTGCTTAATCAAAGGATATCAGCACTTCAAAGGTACTTCAGGCTTTGTTTTTGCCTCATAATACACCATAGTCTTGCTGATTTACTATGATAAAGCATGGTTATGTCTTCTTCAACAATCAGGATGATGGCTCTATGTGTGGTCCAGCCACATAATTATGTAAGCAAACTAATTTATATATATATATATATATATATATATATATATATATATATATATAAATATATGCACACACATACACACACATATACATACAATTTTAAATATTTTGTTTTGTATTTGTCCCCTTATTTTTCTAATATCAGGTCCCCCTTTTCAATCTTTTCATTTGGATACATTTACCGTTCGATAAAATTGCTGTACAAAAGTGATTTGGTGGGTCTAGGTCAGATTGCCAAGTTTTAGGAACTCTAAAGTCATACAATCGAGACCATATGATCTAGTTTCCGAAAACTCAGACATAAAAAAACCACAAAAATCTACCTTTTTACATTTTTTCAGGAATGAACTCACCAAATTTAAGCAAACAAATGTTCTTACACATCCTAACAATGACAGCTGTCAACATGCATGGGCCAAATGTTTAGTATATTATATTAATCAGTTTCCTGCAGTCAAAAAGTCATGGCAGTGTCACAATGCAATTTATTAACAAAGGATGTCTGCACTGTCAGTGTGAAAGATTATCTTTCTAGACAGCATCACTCAATGACAGCATTAGAGATTGTAAGGAGGTGTAATACAGTTGGCATCAGAACACTGTGGTGAGCACATCACATCACATCAGATGTCCCAAGTCTCCTAGAAATGCAACAAGCCTCCAATCCCACATAAAATGATACCTGTCATAATATAGCAATAACCCACACCTGGGTGTGGGTAATGCGGGATTTACCCACAGTTGTGGGTAAATCTCGCATTACCCACACCCAGAAGTGGGTTATTGCTATTATACTATGACATTATTTAAGAAAAGAAATAATTACTTTTCGTAAATAATGGCATTGTATAATGCCTCTTCGCTGCCCTTCCGCAGCTGTCTGGTATCCGCGGCAGTTCTGATGTATTGCGCATGCCTATGCAGTACATCAGAGCTGTGGCCAAAAGCAACGGAGAAAGCAAGATCTCTGTTGCTTTTTACTGTTTCGCTATGTTAAATGGGTTTAACATAGCGAGACAGCTTTAAAATAAGCAATGGAGATCTCCGTTGCTTATTTTAAAGCTGTCTTGCTATGTTAAACCCATTTAACATAGCGAGACAGGTTTAAAAAAAAGCAACGGAGAAAGCAAGATCTCCGTTGCTTTTACTAATCGCTATGTTAAAGGAGTTTAACATAGCGAACAGTTTAAAAAAGCAACGGAGATCTACGTTGCTTTTTTAAACCTGTCGCTATGTTAAACTCTTTTAACATAGCGAGACAGTGTTTTAAAGAGACTTATACTAATGGAAAAGTCCGGCGACGGACCTTTTCAATTAGTATAAGTCGATTTACATCGTGCACGCTGGCCAATCAGCATGCACGTTTTGGAATATTAATGGGGGGTCATGGTATAATCTCAATTTGCAGTCAGATAATGTGAAGGCATATCTCAGGCAGGGAAAAAAGGAAACTTTAGAAGCTTAGAGTGGTAACAATAGATCAGGGAGGTTGAATGCTGGTGATTCTGCAGAGAAAGTGTTGGGTAGAAGGCTGACAAACTGTAATGGATTGTCTTCTAATATGAAATTTAAAGGGAAAAAAGTTGCATTTTTATTTCAGGATACAAACAGTAATAAACTAGTACCTTGGCAAGAAGAGACTTAGCAACTGTAAAGTCAATATGACCAGCCAATGATAAGGGCATTCTGGAAAAAACTTATATATTTTAATGAGAGTATTTCAGTAGGTGACAGTGGCAGAACACAGCATTCGGGAGCTCTAATAAAAGAAGTAGGTAGGTAAAGCTAGGTGTGTGTATGTGTTTTAAGTGTGTAGAGTATGCTTAGTCAGTGATTAGTTGTGATTAGGAACACAAGGACTGTAGAACACCTATGACAGGTTTCTGTCAAAACTTTGGAGAGTTAAATGTGACTGGTTGAAAGTAAAATAGAACATGAGTCATGCAACAAAATTTTGACTAAGATTATAATTCATTTTCATCATAAAAATATGTACTTTCATTTATCAAAGAATCTTGTCTTAAACTGGCTGAGTGGTGGCTGACAGAACATACAATGGTATTTGTGACAAAAATTGTTATGGCACAGATATTAACAGCACAGAATGTTATGTAATTATTATCAAAACAAGGCACATGTTCATTAAAATAAAGGGAAAGTTTCAGCATGTCACAGAACAACATAACTTTTATTTAGCTGATGACACATTACAGACTAACATTAAAAGAACAAGTGTTCATGGGTATAATGGGGAATGAAACAAACACTCAACACCGCCATTGTACTATTCAGAAGACTTGATACAATAGTTCTGTTCATATCAATGTATCATCATCAAATGGGCTTGTGGCACATGGGTTATGTGGTTGTCCTTTACTTCTTCTGATACACACTTATATGGGTTCAAATCTCCCCTACAACCTAAACAAATTTTCAGGGGTTGGGCGTTGGCATAATAGTTGAGGTGTTTACCTCAGAAACACAAATTACAGGGTTTGATTCTCATCTTTGGAAGGGAAATTGGCTATGTTTAAAATGGCCCACAAGGACAGCTAGTCTAGTACTTATCCATGAACCTATGAACAAGCCTGCTGCAATTCTTTTAGAAAAGTTCACTAATAAGATGGCATTCACAGTCAACTACATACTCAGAAGCCATACTGAAACCTCTGGGCTTCTAAGAGCTCTTCCTTTCAGTACAGCCATAATCCATCATCTATACTTTGGTACCTCTGAAATGCTTACTAGAACATCACAGCTTTAAACAATACAAGAGCAGATCTTTTCTAATACTTTGTATACCAGATCTAATTGAAAACAGGACAGATGTTATATTACTTTGAATAGTATTAGTATTTTGAAGGGAATATCCTCCCTTTTTGTGGCCTTGTTGGCCTTTCTTTAAATTAGAAGATTACATTTCCACCTGAATGAGAGTAGGAAAGACGGTGATAGGTTGAAGGGTGTGATTTATGCAAGTTAAGCACAAGTTAAACACAAATACAAGTTAAACACAAATGGCAAGTGCTCTGCAGCTCTATATGGATTTTTCAAATGGGAGGAACTATTTCTTTAATTTCATTCCCCTCTTTTTTTGTTCCTCTTCAGATGCTTTCACTATTGTTGAAATCGCACAGAGCCCTTCTACTCAAGATAAAGGACTGTACTTATATCTGTGTGTAATACCAAGAGATACCAATCACTGACTAAGCATACGCTACACACTTAAAACACACATACACACACCTACCTTTACCTACCTACTTCATACATACACGCATACACACTTCTACCTACTTCTTACATTCACAGACTCCAAGTCCTACCTACCTATTTCTTACACACAGTGGTGCAGCGGTAGCATTGTTGCCTCACAGCAAGAGGTTCTCCCATTCGATTCTCAGCTAGTGTGTGGGGAGTGCCTTCTGTGTGGAGTCTACGTGTTGTCCCCGAGGGTCGAGTGACATTCTGAAAGACATGCATGAATGGGCATGCCTTCATTAAAGGTTGGGCATCGAGCTGGCAACTTGGCACCGTGAAAATCTACTGCCAATCATTAGTGGACCAGAGTTCCGCTGTGGTGACCCCTAACTGGGAAAAGCCGAAAGACAACAACAACAACACACATCTCTTAAACACTTAAACACACACACGCACGCACATACCTCTCACTTCTATGTTCATCCGCGCAGTCCAAACATCCTCTGGAATTCAAATTCCCAGTAGGCGCAAAAGACAAAGACGTAAACCATCAGTCGCACAGACACAGAAGACCAAAACAGGTCGCAAACACCTGTTGCGTCTGTGCGACTGGACGGGATGCAAAGCGCGTTCTTAGAGAGGAATGCCCTTTAAAAAAAAAAACTTTTTTTTTTTAAATTAATTTCTCGGTCAGCCGGTTCCAGGGGGGTGCAAGTGCACCTCCTTGCACCTGCCTGCGGGCACCCTTGGTTGTATGTTATAATTATATATTTAATAATTAGACAAATTATGTTAATTTCCCTCTTTTTTGTGTGTTAAATGCTATGTTTATGTAAGAAATATTTAAAAATCATGTAAATATGCTCATATATATATGTTTGTACCCTGAAATTATAAATGCACATCATGTGTAACTTAAATGTGCTTTTCTTCTCAGGCCTCTACCAAAAATGGGTTTTACCCAGTCACACTTTATCTGGTCAAGAACAAACAAACAAACAAACAAATAAATAAATATCCCTATCCACTCTGAATCTATCAAAAATTTCCTGATTTTCAAAATAATAATGTGCTATTCTTTGCCTATATTGCCTTCTTGGACAGCGAGCACCACTGGGCAGAAATAGTTTTTGCTCAGCCAAGACAAGCATCTCACAAGAGGAAAAAAATAGATCAGCAGCAAAGGACACCATCACTGCAGAATGCAAAGTAGATAGAAAATTCATGATTCCGCCTTTAATAATGACTGCCAAACAGGTGGAAGAAGGACTTATTAGCATACACGGTTTTGCATCATTTCTCATTTGCATCTCATTCTAACCTAATTTGCTTATGCCTATATATGGCCATTGTGCATTGGTGTAAATAGCATCTACGAATCGTACCTTTGCTACACTTCTTCATGAAGTGCTCCGATTGGCTTTATGCATTTACTTAATGACTGCGAATACCACTCTGACTCTTTAATCTCTGAAGTCAGTTGCATGTCATGACTTTTGTTGATTAGAACTCTGCTTCAAAGAAGATAGTTCTGTTGCTGCCTTTATGATACGTTTCAAGATGTCCCAATCAGCATCGTTAGCACTCACAAAATGATTCCACTTCATTTGTTTTATACGAATGTTGATATGATATTTCCTTTTCCTTCTGTACAGTCCATTGTCATTATCTTGAATTGTGTAAGGTCATGGATTATCTGTAATAACAAGAGCAGTAGCCATAAGACTATCCAAGTATCCTTTCATTAATGTTTTGGCATTACTCAGCACTTTCAAAGGAAGATAAGTTTCTTGTGCCTTTGTCACAGTAAAACTTGTGTGTTGAGTGTACTTTCTTATTAACTGTCCTTCCTTTAGTTTCTATAAAACTTTTTCATTATTATTTGGTTATACCAATACATACAACGTAACTGAGAGGGTGAAAGGCCTACATCTTGTAAAGGAGTGTTTATGTATCCATTAAGGTTAGACAGCAATCAACTGAACTGAATAGCTCTATTTTTCTAAAAATATTCTTGACTGTTTATATTTTTTCCTGCTTAATTGTTGCTCTCTGAAAACTGAGAATAAATGCTTCTGAGAAATTTTGGTATTCTGTACTTGCAAATTGAAGATTATTGGTGGCATTCATTTTCTCAGGAATTCCATATTATGAAAATATAAGTTGTGATACATTCATAGTTTCATAGGTGTGTACTATGGCCCTGGAGCCTTTACAAGCCTAGCCAATAGAAGTGCCCTGGCATCATGACGCCGTTAGTTCCCGGTGCATTTATCAAGTAGAGCCACTGGAGTGATTCCCCAGGGTGGACTTTCTATTTCCCATCCACTCATCAAGATTTCTCTTGAAAAGGGCCAGTGAGGTGCTCTGCTTGACATGTACGGGAAGTCTATTCCACAGCATGGGCAGTCTCTGGGTTATGAACCTGTCCCTCCAGCATGTTAAGTTGATTGAGGTAATGTGGTTGAGGTCCCTGGAGCTTGTGGTGCAGAGGGATTGGGATTTCTTTAGGTGTAACATTTCTAACAGGGCTGGGTCAGACATGGCTTTGTAAGTCAAGCAGAGAACACCTCTTAATAGACGATATGAGACAGAGAAAAGCTGGAGTTTTCTGAGTCTGTCCATGTAGGGCATGTGTTTATGGCCTAGGACCCTCTTTGTGAGGTACTTTTCTGGCCTTTCTAGCTGTTGCAGGTATTTAGTGAGGTACATGCCAGATGGGGCATTATACTCGATGACTGGTCTAATGAGGGAAGAGTAGAGAGAGATGATGACTTCTTTCTTCCTGGATGCAAAACCCTTGGTAATGAGATGTACCACATAGAAGGACTTTCTGAACACAGTGGCAATGTGGTGGTTGAAGGAGAGGTTGCTGTTAACCTGTGTCCCCAGATCTCTTATACCACCGTCAGTGTTCAGAGGGCTACCATCAATGTGGTAATTAGTGGGAACTGGGTTTTTCTCAAAGGGAATGATGACACATTTTATGGCATTAAGCTTAAGGCCATGGTTTCAACACCAGTTGTTGGTCTCAGTGAGGCCTTTCTGTAGGATGTCTACATCACTTGGGGAGTTAATAATGGCTCCTAACTTGCAATTGTTGGTGAACTTGGTCAGCCAGAGTCCCTCTGTGTTGGCATGGACTTCTGAGAAGTAGATGCCAAACAGGAAAGGACCCAGAGCTGATCCCTGTGGGACTCCACTCATGACTGGTCGGCACTCTGACTTGGAGTCTGCTACTTTCACACTGTGGTTCTATCTGTGAGCCAGTTTGCAACCCACTTAGTGATATAGGGGTTGAAGCCTAGTTTGGTGAGTCTATCAATAATTCCTGAGTGGGGAATGGTATCAAAGGCGTTGGCTAGATCGAGGTAGGCTGTATGAACTACCTTGCCCTCATCCACAGCTCTGGTGACTGACTCAAAGAAGTCAATCAGGTTGAGCAGGCATGATCTACCCTTCACAAAACCAAATTGTGTGGGATCCAGAGTTTGGAGATTTCTTATATCCTTGTTAAATAGGTCCATGATGATGCTATCCATAGCCTTACATATCAGACTCATCAGGCTAATGGGGTGATAATTCTCAGGGTCTGTAGTCACTCCCCCTTTATGGAGAGGGATGACTGTAACAGTGCGCCATTCTGTAAGGACAAAGCCTGAGGTGAGGCTGTGATTGAACAGGGCACACAGGTGTGGTGCCAGTTCACTTTGTAGTTCATGTAGAACACAGCCAGGGATATTGTCAGGTCCCATGGAAGCTGTATTCTTAGCCTTGGACAATGCAGATTTAACTTTGCTGCAGTAATGTTGGGTGCCTGGCATTCTTCTGGTATTGTGATTGGTCCTTTAGGGGGAGGAGAGGGGGTAAAGTTGGCACTGAATCTTTCGGCCAGTATGTTGGCAATATCTGTTGACTCAGTATAGAAGGTACCATTGTACAGTAACTCAGAGAAAATCTGGGTATTGCCATGTAGTTTCTTGATATAACTGTAGAAGGTTATGTGGTTGTTTTTAGTGTCTGCTACAATTCTGCATTCATAGCTAGCTTTAGAGGTTTTGATGAGGGATCTCAACTTTTTGTTGAGGCTAATAAGGGAGTTTTTCCAGTCTTGGGGCTTCACCTTTTTCTTCAACAGTTTCTTCCTTCTGTTGTAGAGTTAGTTAATTGCAAGGGACCGCCAGGTTTTTGGAGGAGAGCATCTTGGTTCTGTTGGGTATCGCTAGTTCCATGCATTCATTTACGTGCTTGTACAGTATATTGGTGCATGATTCGGTGGTCATGCACCTATTTTCCATTTGCATGGGTGCCGTGAAGCTAGGCACCTCTGTTTTTAGGAGCCCAAAGTCAGCTTTGGAGAAGTTATTCATGGTGGTTACCTTTGCTGGTGGTGTGGGTGAGATGTGGATTTCCATGGTAATTAGTTTGTGGTCGGATCTAACCAGGGAGGAATTTATTTCAGTGTGTGATTCAGTTGCCCCCTAAAGCCTCAGAAAATTTAGAGTAGTAGTCAGAATGCCACATATTGCTGATTCGTTATGTTGAATAAATCATACACCATGGAAGATCCAGAATTTCATGAGGCATCATTTATTTTCTTCTCATTATTAAATAAAGGCAAGTTGATCTGCTAAAAAAAATATTGGACAAAATAAAGTATAACATGGTCTTTTTGGACTTTGTGTTGCACAGATGTGACTCATGAATCGTATTCTACATGTTATATCTCATACCATGAGATGTCACGCTCAAGAAAATTACAAGGCAGACTAATATCTTCAGTAATAAGCTTTGAAACACATTGCGCTGATTTCCAGAAACCGAGCAGACTTGTCTTTCAGGTTCTCCATACTCTTAATTGCATTAATTTTCATTCTGCCATATTTCAGACCTTCACAAGCCAGACTGTGGCTCATATAATTAAAATGAGATATACAGCTCTGTCCTTTTGTTTCACTTAGATTTAATATTTTCTGTCTATTTAGAATAATTAGTCTCAAATCATGGTGGTTTTGCTTGGTGTAAATCCAAGTGAGTAGGCCATGAATATAATCACAGGAAAGTGTTGTTCCTCATGTGTTTCAGAAATGGTAACTGCATATCAAAATGTAGCTTTTTGCCAAAATGTGGGGAATTAACAGACTAAAAAAGAGTTCAGTATTTCAATTCTATTTTTTTTACATTTTCACTGAGTATTAGGTGCTCCATCCCACAATCATACAGTACAAAATAGTACCTACAGAGCTTCAGACTCTTTATGTAAACAGACAACTTTTTGCACATTTACTGACTGTAATGAAAGGCTTGACCAAGCAGCATGTGAAAACACTTAGCAAGTGAACCAATGAAAAAAATATGTTAAACATCCTTTGCAATAATTACTTAAAATTAAATTAGTCATTCACGCCTTTAAGGCACTGAATTTCTAATGTAAGTATGTAACTATATAGAATGCTTCAGTTTGCAGCAAAAGTATATGTTGTAAAAAGAACATACTCTTCAGGAGATTAAAGGCTGGATCTACTTCCACTGTCCTCATAACCTTCAAGGAAGCCTTACCGTTGGTCATATGAATCAAGGGACAAGCAATACTAGTAAAATTAGTGACAAATTTTAATCATAGCTAGCTAGGCCCCAAAATTACTACCTTTTTAAGTGGTTGGTGTGGGTAACATTAAACTGCTTTAACTTTTTCACTTACTATCCCTCTGCCTATTTTTACAGCCCAAATCTCAGGATTTTGCCATGCCTAATGTGCACTTAGCTGGTTTAACAGTCAGCCCAGCTTGAAGCAGGAAATTTAAAATAGCTTGAACTTTTGGTAGCTGGTTTTCCTAATCTTCCAGTGATATTACTATCTCATCTAGATAGGATGTGGCGTATCTGGTATGGAATCAAAGAATTTTGTCCATCATCCGCAAGGATGTTGCAGGTGCTCCATGAAGACCAAAAAGTCATGACTCTATTATGGAAAAATCCTTCCAGTGTGGAAAATTACATTTTTTCTTATCTTCTGGGACAAGTCGAATTAGCTAATAGCCTTTGTTTAGGGGTAAAGTGGACAGAAACATAGCCCTGCTCAATTTTTCAATCAGTTTGTCTACATAGGACATGAAATATAAATCAAACTTAGCTATGCAATTTACTTGTTAAAACCATTTGCAAAACTGTGTAGACCCATCACGCTTGGGTACCAATATGATGGGATGATTTTACTCACTCACTGACATTCTTCTGTGACCGCAAGATAATTGATTTTCTGTACCTCTTCCCTAACTGCTTGGCACTTGAACTCTCTGATAACTGGCAAGGTTTTAAATTATTTGCTCACCAGGCAGCTTCTAGATTGTGGTGGATTAAACACATTCTACCAAGCAACTCTGAAAAACTGTCCTTATTCCTTATGGCAAATTATTTTACCTCCTATTTATGATACACAGATAATGTCCCCCATTTTGACTTCATGACATACTGTGAGAAACTTAACCTCTCCCACAGATATAATCACTGCAAACAACTTCAGCTTCTTTCATATGTTTCTAAAAATGTATGAGTTACAAATGGTGTGGCTTCCTTCTTCCTGGTTGCTTCACCTTATAATTTACTTTACTTAACTTTCTGTAAAATTTCAAAAGTTCTTTGCCAGTTTGCAAGGCAGTTGTTGCCAACAGTGTGTAGCAGTACAATTATTTTATCTAATTGTTTAAACTCTCTAATGTGAAACTTTAAATATGGCCTTTTTTAGTGTTTGTGCTTTCTCTGCATGTTATCTTCGTAAAGATGTTACAGTTATTAGCCAGTCCTGCAGAACCATAAAAATGTTTTATCACACTTTTAAATGGGATATTCTTCCTCCTGTGTTTCTTTTGTTATCTGTAGGAAGCCTCAGAGATCTCTGCCATATAGTAATTCAGATGGTGCAAATGCTTTTGAGGTAGAATTTGGTGGACGACTGTGCCCTGGCCCAGCAATCAAGGAACTTCAATCCTCACCACTAACACCAGGGAGGTCATCTCCTAGAGGAGGAAAGGATAATTAATACACACAGTAAAGTACAATTTCCCTTAAGTGCACACAAAGATCACAGTCAGTCTGGAGCTGGCTGTTCCCTTGCTCACCAGGTCCCCAATAAGACTCCGCAATGGCAAAGCTATAGAGTCCAGGTCTCAGCCTAACTGGGCAAGCTAGAACCTCCAGTACCCTCTCTGTCCAACCAGCGCTTTCTGTCCCTGCCCAAGTAGCTGACACAACACACACACACTTTGAGATAAGTATTTATACACTTTACAGACACTCCTGGGAAAGGCTGACACAGATTCTCCAGCTGTGCCCCTTTACCAGACTATACGGTAGTAATTACTGCCACCGCCCAGTTAATAATATCAGCTACTAAAAGGCCCTTAAAAGGGTGTCCAATTATTACTGTGCAATATTAATATCCAATGGTAAAGTGACTATACAGTCTAAAGCTTATCAGAGTGGCCTATTACAATAAACTCTATATAAACATGCAATGTACTCTAGAGCTATCTCTGCACAAAGCAGCCACAGGTAGAAGGTTTTAAAAATATTTAATAATAAATAATTAAAACACAAGACAAAACTACTACAACACAGAGATATCTAAGAGTTCACAGATCACACAGAAACTTAAAATAATATTGTAGGAAAGATCTGATTACACAGAAAAATACTTAATCTAACTTTCTAATCTTTAGCTAATCTTACAAGATATCACAGTGCCAAAAACTTACATGTGAGCATAAGCAGAGTGCTGATTAGTTAGATGTCCAGATCAAAATGCTTCTAGTCTCTTGTGAGAAATAGTATTTAAACATTTCTAACAAACATGTCTCTAAGGCCCTCCCAAAATTACATCATTTTTGACACTTAGGTTTTCCCAGTATTCATATTGCATCATCTTAACACCTGGTCTGAGTTCTCAGGCCACAAACTGCATTATTTAGCAATCTAACACATGCACAGAAACTTACAACAATAGAAGACATTTCACAAGTATATACTAACAGAAACTAAAGCCATAAAGCACCTTCCACATCTAAATTCTAGTCATAAACTTTAGCTTTAAAACAGTGGGCATGAAATCTTCATCCATCCACCCTCGGGCCGAATTCTAACATGAAGGGATACAACATGCTTCACTGGGCCAGTAGAGTGCATGTTGTCACATATTTTGCAGTTCCACATTTCACAGTGTTTTCTTACATTTAAAAACACAAGCCTGTATTCTACATTTATTTATACTGTTGATATAATTATATATTAAATTCTATTTGACTAGGCTGGCAGCCTTCACCCAGCTCTCTCTAGTCGTCACACCTCCAATGCCTTTTCTTTTGTTTTGCAACTCCTTTCTTAGCTTCTTTGTTAGGCAACCAGTATTCACGACTTGCCTGATTGGTCTTTTCTATCGCCCACTTTTTTCTGCCCGGTGTGTTTATTTTGTGGAGTGCCTGGACTACTCCAATTTTCCACTTGTTTTCTTTATGTACCTTATTAGCATTCTGTGCTCACCACTTGTCAGTTAATGTAGTCCTCACACTACTGCTATTCTTCTACAACTACACTGAATTCATCTCTTTTTCGGGTGCTGGATCACTGAATTATTCCACAAACTCAAATTGCTTGTCTCCAGTCAACTTCCAGGTCATCAGTCTGGTCTTGGTTGACCGTTGGTCCTTCTTTGACCATGGCTTGCAACTGATTGTGTAAACCAGTACTTTATGCTGTTGGCCAACAGTGTGGCTGGCGAAGATTTTATCACTGATTATACCATATTAGCCTTTCCTTAGTAGGGAAGTTTACCTGAGTAGCATATTGGCCACTTTTGTGTTGGCTTCACTGCCCTTCCATCTTGTGTGATTGACACATGGGATGTCCTGCCACCTCCTTACCATCATGCCATCTTCCTCCAAGCTGCATCCTATCAATTAAGCTACAGTGAGTAGCAATTCTCACTTCATGTTGTCAGGTTCATTGATCTTACATACAGCTTGCACTCAGAGCTGTCGACGGTAACCCAGGCTGGACAACTGCACAAGGGCCGGCCATTACCTTATTGACATGGCTGTGGAGCTTTATGCAGGCCTACAGCCAATAGGTGGCACATAGACACTTTATGGAGTACAGTCAAACCTAGCCATAATCTATGTTTCTGGTAGTGGAGGAAAAGTTAACGGACTGAATAGTAGACAAACACTTTATTTACTTTGTTTGTAGAAAAAACAAGGAAGCATTGGAATATAAAAAGGGAATAATTTTCTTGATAATGTATACTGAGTGTCCAAGATCTAGCAATTCCCAGTGGTGCTTAATACAGTGTGAATTATGCATTGCAGGTGATCAGTAAGACTGAACAAACAGCGGAGGCTTCACTACTTCCAACATGTGCCATATAAGTCATGTATGCCTGTCTGTATATTCATTTTCAGGAAGATGCATTTCTAAAAGTGTTCATACCTGGTGGATTACATGTTAGAACCAGAATGATGCCGCTTTGCTGGTCAGAAGCAGGTAGTGTGGTATTTAGATGACTGCAGTATAGTATCTTTCCCAGTTATATTTGAATACCACAATACAGTGTGAACAACAGTCAGTGTCACCCAATGGCTGCCTTCTATTTGGTGACGTGCCTTTTTTGATGTGGTTTGCATAAGCAAGCTGAATGGTACCCATGTAAGGAAACCAGTAATTTGATGGCCATATGGTATAAGGGAATAGTGATTGGACAAATATGGAAGTATACTTGTTTTGTGCTACTTTCTCGTGTCCTGTCCAGGCTTAGATGTCTCTGTGTTTCTTCAGTTTATGTTTCCTATGTGACACAGATCATACCTCATCTGATGCTATGGTTAAGATTCCTGTGAATATGCTAAGTCGTTCTCACGAATATCCATTTATACCTCCTTCACCTTCTGTTGCTGAACAGGCAATTGAAGTTACACTGAGGAGCTGTGATGTCTGAACAGTGAAGTCATCTGCTCAGCATGATACCTGTTAGCTGAGCTTGCCCCTTCCTGTACTCAAAGCCAGAGTCATTGTTATTCATCAGCCTTCACAACTTATGCACTTGTAGATGCAAAGATACATGAAAGGCATCTTATCTGTATAATTGATCTGTCTTTAACTTTAGAGACATGTTTATAATCTTTGTCTTTATGCAGTGCTCTTGCCATGGGATGTTTGTACAATTGCAGGCTTGCCTGTATTTTAATATTTTCAGTTCAGCTATTTAAAACCCAAACTTTGAGTTTTGCACTATTTGCTTCTTCAGAAGCCATAGCCCATCCCTGATACATTCAAGTTGATGTCCCTGTATATTTATATTAATTGATGTCATTGCATTGGATTTGAAGTTGATGTGCAAGATGGCCTTTCATCCCTGATCCCTGCTGTAATAAAAAATATGTGATACTTTAAAAATAGCAGTCACGGTTACACACCAACTGCTAGTGGTATAAAACTGAGTTGGGGGTGGCGAGTCTGGTTTAACTAGCACATTGAGGAAATGTGTGATATTTTGGCTATCAGTGAATATAAAAGCTTGTTGTGGCTGCCGGCAATGGAAAACAGTACTTTCTAATATCTTAGCCCATTAACTCTGACTTAGAATTCACATCCATTTCCATCACACCTCCATCTTCTCTGTCTTTAGCCAACCACTTTGGAATCATTGATTGAAAAATCACAATTTCTGCATAAGGAATTCACCTACTCATCATAATGCCAGTTACTCAGTAACCCTGTTCCTGTTGTGAAAGTCAGGGTCAATGTATAGGCAGCTGTAGTTGCTAAGATGTCTGAATGGTGCCTTATCTGCATTTTTTAAATAGGTGTGTTTTCAAGGACATGCTTGTAAGCTTCGTACTTATGCAGTGCTGTTGCCATAGGCAGTGTTCATAGGTTCATAGGTAGGCAGTAGGCTATTGGCCCAAGGGCCTAAGTAAGCCTAGCCAGCAAGGTTCCCTGGTTACACCACCCAAGAAAGTTATTTTCCTGTCCCACTGTCAAGCAGAGCCACAGAAGTGATCCCCTGGGTGTATTTCCTATTTCCCATCCACTCATCAAGATTTTTCTTGAAGAGTGCTAATGAGGAATTTGCTTGACATAGACGGGTAGTTTGTTCCAGAGTATGGGAAGTCTCTGGGACAGGAATCTATCCCTCCAGCATGTCTTGTTTATTGTGGTGACAAGGTTTAGGTCCCTAGAGCGTGTAGTTTGAGGGATTGGGATTTCTTTAGGTGTAGCATGTCTAACAGCTCTGGGTTTGACATAGCTTTATATGTTAGGCAGAGATCACCTCGGAGTAGGCAATATGCTATGGAGTAAAGCTGGAGTTTTTTGAGACAGTCAGTGTAGGGCATCTGTTTGAGGCCAGTAATCCTCTTTGTGAGGTACTTCTGTGGCCTTTCCAGCTGCTGCAGATGTCTTGTGAGGTACATTCCAAAAGGGCCATTGTACTCTATAATGGGTCTAATGATTGTCGAGTAGAGGGAAACAATGACCTCTTTTTTCTTGGATGAGAAACCTTTTGTGATGAGATGTGCCATGTAGAAGGACTTCCTGACTACTGTGGCGATGTGATTATCAAAGAAGAGACTACTGTCCACCTGGGTCCCAAGGTCTCTTATCTCACATTTGGTGTTAAGTAGACTGCTGCCTATGTGGTAGTTCATGGGTACAGAGTTTTTGCCAAAGGGGATGACAATGCACTTTTTGGCATTGAGCTTGAGGCCATGGCTCTGACACCAGGCATCTGTCTCAGTGACGCCCTTCTGTAGGATGTCTACATCATTTGGGGACTTGACTATGGCTCCTAGTTTGCAGTCATCTGCAAACTTAGTTAGCCAGAGGCCTTCTGTGTTAGCCTGTACTTCAGAGAAGTAGATACCAAACAGGAGAGGTCCCATGAATGAACCCTGTGGTATTCCACTTGTCACTGGTTTGAAGTCAGATTTGAAGTCTGCAACTTTTACAGTGTGGGTTCTGTCAGTGAGCCAGTTGGCATCCCATCTTGTGATGTAGGGAGTTATACCTAGTTTAGTGAGTTTAGCCATAATTCCAGAATGGCGGATGGTGTCAAAAGCCTTGGCAAGGTCAAGAGAGGCTGTGTGAACCACCTTGCCCTCGTCTACAGCTTTGTTGACTGCCTCAAAGAAGTCGATCAGGTTCAGGAGGCATGATCTGCCTTTCACAAACCCAAACTTGTGGGGTCCAAAGTTTGAAGGTTACCAATGTCTTTATTTATGAGTTCCATGATGATATGTTCCATGGCGTTGCAGACCAGCCTCATCAGGCTAATAGGGTGATATTGCCCGGGATCAGTTGTGGCTCCCCCTTTGTGGAGTGGCATAACTGTTGCTGTGCACCATTCAGTGGGCACAAAGCCTGAAGTGAGGCTATGATTGAACATGGTGCTTAGGCCAATTCATTCTGAAGCTCGATTAAAACACAGCCTGGGATGTTGTCCAGTCCCATGGATGCTGTATTTTTTGCTTTAGAGTGCAGCTTTTACGTGCATAGTTGTGAATACAGGGACTCTGCATTTTGTCTGTATAGATATGGGCCCTTTAGTGGTGAGAGGGGGATAAAGTTAGCACTGAACCTATCTGCCAGGATGTTGGCAATATTAATTGGTTCTGTAATTTTCATGCTGTTATGCTGTAACTCCGAGAAGATCTGGGTGTTACCACTGAGATTCTTGACATAGCTATAGAATGCTTTGTAGTTGTCCTTAGAATCAGTGGCGGTTTTGTTTTCCTAGCTAGCTTTGGAGGATCTTATAAGAGATCTCAGCTTCTTACTGAGGCTGACCAGGGTGCTCCTCCACTCATGGGATTTTACTCCATTTTCCAACAGTTTCTTCCTTCTGTTGTACAGTTTGTTTATGGCAGGGGACCACCAGATTGGCATCCTTCTTTTGGTGGATAGCTTCTTGGTTGTGTTGGGGATGGCGTGATCCATGTACTCGTGTAAGTGCTTATAGAGTGCATTTGTGTAGGATTCAGCAGTCATAACTGTATTGCCCATCGGCATGGGTGTCATGAAGTTCACCACTTCTGTCTTAAGAAGCACGAAGTTGGCTTTGGAGAAAATTTTTACAGTGGTTTCCTTAATGGGGGTTGGGGGTGGGATGTGGATATCAAAGGTGATTAGCTTATGGTCAGATTGGACCAACAAGGAGTTTACTTCAGGTGTAGAACATCTGTCACTCATGTTGGTAATGACTATGTCTAGGATATTGTTGCCCCTGGTGGGGGTGTGGATGAGTTGATCCAGGGCATTGGAATTTATGAATTCTAGAAAGCATTGAGTGAAGGAGTTGGTACATGAATAGTTTTCCCAGTTAATGGTGGGGTAGTTGAAATCGCCCATTAGGGTTTTTGGTTGAACCCTAATGTTTTCCAGTATATCAAGAAAAGAGGACTGGGATTCCTGGGGCATGGTGGGGTGTCTGTAGCAAGCTACAGTTTGGATTGCAGTTTTGCCCAGAGTTAGTTGCACTTGGATAACCTTGGATGCATTATGCTGAGCAACTAGCCTGGAGGTGTGGATATCCTTAAGGAATATGGACACACCTCCACCTGTGGTGTTCCGGTCCAGGTTACACAGCCGAAAAGTGTGGTATGAGTTATAGTCTGGTAGTGCAGGGGTGGTCTCTGGAGCCTTGAACCAGGTCTCAGTCACTGCACAGATATTGATGTTCTCCATTTTAAAGAGTGCCTCGAGTGAGTGCATTTTGAGATTTACACTTCTAGCATTGAGTAGCATTACCCTCATTATTTGCTTGCCTGTTCCTGTTATGGTGGTGAATTTGTCATTTGAACCTCACCTAAAAAAGGCACTATAGGGGTGGCAAGAGCCTTAGCCACTATCCAGAATCTGAGGGGTGACAGGTGCTGGCCATCTCTGGCCAAGCATTGTGGTCTGTTGACCATGTCGTCCCCGGCAGACAGACACTGAATCTCCTTAGAATGACACCAGAAGCTTAGCTAATTGTTGAAGTCAATAATTTTGTCCTTTTACTGCGGTATCATTCTGGGTGATAACAGAATGCTACTCAGGGCTAGGGTCATACTTGCCTGGGCTACAAGATTGGACAGCTCTTCCATGTCTCTCTTCATGTAGTCCAGGGAGGTACATCTCAGGTCGTTCACACCAACATGGACAATGACCGACTCATATTTCTACTTGTTGTGGGTGTATTAGCTGTCTCATCTGTACTTTATTACAGATGTGTCCTTAGCTCTGTCTCATGTGAATTGCTCCACTTTATTTATTGGATGGCACCCCACCTATAACCCATCTGCACAGTACCTATGTCTGTGGAATTTTTTTCTGTACATTACAAATACGTTTTTGCTGTTCATGGGTGTTTACTAGACTAACTATGAGGGCCTTTGTAAATCTATCCATGCATCCCAAATCTCTGACAGGTAATGATACCCTTGATACATGTGAGCATGGGCCTGGGAGATGAACCATTTACCGGCTACCTGTTTTCATCAGACACACAGGTGCCAAACCCAGGGATGAATCTCCAGTTTCCCATCCAATAGTCCAAGTTGCACTTTAATTGTATTAGGGAGGAATTCTGCTTCACATGGATGAGTAGCCTGTTCCATAGATGGGGTAGTCTCTGGGATACATAACTATCTCTACAACCGCTCCTCTCGTATATCATGGGCAAGGTGATAGTCTTTATAGTGGTTAATTCTGGTGTTGTTTGTTTTGTGGAAATGCAGGAGGTCCATCAGAATGGGGTCTGACAATGCCCTGTATGCCCGTCATAGATCTGCCCTAAAAAGGCTGTAGGGGACAGACTACAGGGATAGGGCCTAGAGGCAGTCTGCAGAGAACATATTACTTACCCCCTGTCTTCTTTTAGTGAATAACCTCTGTGGACGTCATTCCAGTTGTTTGGTATGCCTGGTTAGGTACATACCAAAGTGGGGCATTGTACTGAATGATAGGTCTGATGGATGCCGAGTGCAGTGCAATGAAGACTTCCTTGGACTTGCATGCCATACCTTTGTTTATAAGTTGTGCAACATAGAATGATTTGAAAAACACTGTAGACACAAGATGAACAAAGGATAGAATACTATCAATGTGTGTTCCTTAGTCCCTGCCTACTAGGTCAACTCTAAGGGTTGTATTGTCAATATGACAGTTATCTGGGATGGGTGACTTCCCAAAGGATACTATTATTCAGTTCTTGGCATTAAGTTGTAGTCTATTACTCTGACAACAGTTGTTTGTGTGTCATCCCTTCCTGGAGAACAGCTGTGTCAGTGTGAGATTCAATGACAGCTCCTAATTCACACAATGGCATGTCAGAAAATGACAGACTATGTAGATGTCTGGTGTGGTGTAGGTATTAGTTGACCTGTAGGGGGCTATTTTATTTATGGTGTCAAACCTCCATCATACCAGTGCAGCTGTACATCTTTGAATATCTGATTCCCATGTGATGCTTTACAATTTATATTACGACTGCTTTTCCATCCTCCCTGTCTGGTTGGTTATACATACAAGCTACTGTTTCTTCTGTAGGTTCTCTCATTTCCTTTCCTTTTCCTCAAATATACACATATAATCCTGACCAATAGTCAAACTCTATAATGCAATGGCCACAAGGACGGAGTGTGTGAAGTATGAACTGTCCTTGTGTATCTGTCCATAGACCTAATGTCTCTGTCTGAAATATAACACATCAACAGCAGGGAAATGTTTGGAAGGCGTGTCAATTGATAGATGAAAAAATAAAGGGGTCAGCCTTATTGAGATAAACTATATTGTCTGCCACTTTCTAAAACCTGACAAGCCTCATAGTGCACAAGAATCTGTTATTAGGATAGCCATAAGTGGATGCGCATGCATGTCAAAGGGGCTGCAAAGCTGGAGGTGCAATGGGTGTCATAGAGGTTCCCACCTCGAATAACTTATAGTTTATTGTCTGAACATTATAGACTTGTATCGAGTACCATTCAGTATGCTGCAGCACTTGTGATTACTTTGCCAAAGGAGATTTGATCAACAAGTAGAATCGGGGGACTATGTGTCATCATTAAGTGAAGCCATATGTAATGGAAAATGATGTTGACATTGGTAATATACAAAGTAGACATCAGAATTGTAATCTTCCTTAGAAGAAGATTCAGTTCACCTCTTCTGAGAAGTAGCAGGAATACATGAAAGAAAAAGGAAGAGACTTGACAAAAAAACTGATCCCCCCACCCACACAGGGTCTATATTAGAACATCAAAGTTTCAGAACTTCGAATGTTCTAATATCGACCCTTATTCAGTGAACGCTGAAAATAGCGAAGCTGCAGAAAACCACATTTTTTCCTAGGGAAAGAATTTGGTTGCCGTTTCTGTCACTTCGCTATTTTCAGCGCTGTGGTGGAAAGTTACGGGTCAGGTACAGGTAAGTGTGTGTTTGTGCGGACGTGAGGGTTAGGTGAGTTAGGGCGTGGGTCAGGTAAGTGTGCGATTGTGTGGACGTGAGGGTTAGGGCGGGTTAGGTGAGTTAGGGTTAGAACTCGGGTCAGGTAAGTGTGTGATTGTGTGGACGTGAGGGTTAGGGCAGGTTAGGTGAATTAGGGTTATGGCATGGGTGAGTTGAGTGTGCAATAGTGACGGACCTTAGGGTTAGGGTTTGGGTTAAGGTAAGTGGATAGTTAGTGGTGTATGTACAGTTTAGTGTAGGATTAGATGTAAGATTTTAGGTGTATGTGTGTGGATTGCTGTTTGTTTGGTGTGCTTGTGTTGTGTGTATGTGTTTCGGAACAGCAAATTTTTTTCCCTAGGAAAAAATTTGCTGTTCATGTCCAATATTGTCAGCGTTATTAGAACATTCGAAGTTCTGAAACTTTGGTGTTCTAATATAGGCCCCACACACACACTGTCACCAACCTAGCAAAGGACCGATTCAGCCCCTCATTGCTTTATCACAGGCCAGGGGTCCCTTCAAATGGTGTTTAGTATGATCACAGTTGCTCTCATTTAGGTTATTATGAATGGACCAACCATAGTATGGGTGCGACCCAATCTTTAACCACATGGGTTTGGTTATTTTGTGTTCAAAAATAGTAACTTGCTAGGCTTCAATTAACCACCAAGGCAGGGTAGCCTAGTAATCATGTACTCACTGAAAATCTGCCAATTCTTAGAATTGTATTCACCCTCAAGAAAAAGCAAGCAATGAACAGTGGAGGTCTTTGGAATCAGTTTGCTTATTCACAGCTGGCTTTATTATTGGGCATATGACACATTTTAACAGACATTCAAAATAAAATAAGGGTAGGTTGCACAATGGGGCAGTTGTCTGAAGAAGTGAAGGAAGGGTAAACAGGAAAGACTACAAACCCATAAAAAACATGTGTAATGGCTCCGAGTTCTATATTTTGATATATATTAAAAAATTGTCAGCATCTTATGTTCCGACATCCTCGTATGTACACCAATGCCTGCATTTAATTTGGTGAGCCATTATTTACAAGTGTTTTCTGCAGAAACTCCACACTGACTGTGGGACATATTGGAATACAGTACTTGAGTGTCGGATTGCCCATCATGGTATTGATTGTGGATGCTGTCTATGATAATTCCTGATTGTCTATCAGTTTTTCCACATGATACAAGGGACTTGCTAACACAAACATGCAGTCTACCTCTGTCTGAGATCAACATGCCTATGTGTTCTTTGCAGTGGGCTACTGGTCACAGCAGTTTATTTGTTATTTATTTATTTGCAGTTTGTTAACCAGGATAGTCATGTGGGTCATTCAGAGCCTGTTTTTAGTGGAGGCCTGAGGAGAAAAGCTCCTCAATGCAGTAAAAAGCAATCGCATTAGAAAATGTAGAGTATCGGCAGTACAGCATTGACAGATGTAGTAATAAAGCAGTTGTGATCACTTTCAGTGGATCTAAAACTGTGTGCAAATACAAAGGCAGATGGTATGGCTATTTCTTTTCTCTTTCCATGACTTATTGGACTACTGAGACCGGCAGCACAATCTGCAGTACAGGGGTTTTCGCAAAGAGAAATTATAGATCATGCACAGTAACGGAAGTAGTGTGTCCTTTGAGATAAGTTATAATGGTGGTGTGAATGCATATGTCTTTCTATTTTGATTTGTCATACCTTGTGTCCAGTTTTGCTGGGCAAGCACCAAGTAGATTGTACTGTGTATCTCCATCTAGCTTTGTCAATGGAATTTAGCATATATTCATCTGGTACCATTGGCAAGATGCATGTGACTATGCTAAAACATTGTCTTAGGTTCCATACACATGTATTCATCCTCTTTTTTTTTTAATTCCTTTGGTCAACAGTCAATTTCTATCCTTTATTAAGGATTGCGGATGCCTGCATGATGAATGCATCTGCTCAGCATAATACTTGTTAACTCTGCTGTAACCTTCCTGAGCCAAAAAATTGGGTCATTGTTATTCATCAGGCTTCACACTTGATGCATTTGTACCTGTTTAGACATCAGAAAGGTGCATTATTTGCATAACTGACTTATTGCTTTTCTAATCTTTGCTTGTAGGCAGTGCTGTTGCCATGGGCAAGGTTTGCATACTTGATAGCTTACTTGTTCGTTGTGACTGTCACCTTGGTTTTGTAAAATGAAAAATGTGTTCTTTATTCAGGCACAGCAAGTGCTCCAAGTCTTCTTTCAATAGTCTACAGTGTCTTGTGATATACAAGCTTTGATGTATGTGTATACTTGCATCTTGAGTTTGTCTTCACAGTTAATTTGTTTTGGTTCCTGTGGAGAAGGGTCAGTCAAAGGATTGCAGCAGTAGTGGCTACATTCATATAAGAGCAATACAGCATACCGACATTTAAATGGTGTACAAATTCCCTATTTGTGATACTTATGTGTGTCTAACACAAACCAATATTGCAGCAATTTCTGCACATAGGTACAGACAACATATACCTACAAGCACACTCTACTAGGGGATAACCTGTGTTCATGGAGTTCCATGTACACTTGCTGTTGCTCAAGAGTGACACTTCCACACATCAGAATAATGTGATCCTCCATCTCTCATTTTGTTTCTATACAGATGTGTGAACTACAGCAATAAACATTGGATAATCTCATAGGTAGTAGGGTTTGTCCTATACATTACATGCATTTGTCTCCTGGGATGCATCACTACAATTGCAGATAGTTTTGGTTCTTGATAGTCATACTGTCTTGCAGGTAGTTGAATCTCATGCTCCATGTCCAAATGTGACCACTTAAATGAAATGCAATTGGGATTACTTTGAGATATAGTATCACTGATCAGACTTTGGGTGATGAGTAGGTATGGCTGTCGCAGAGTAGGACTAACAGTAAGAGTTAAATAACTGTTATGGTTGCTTTGTGGTTTGACTTGCCACACTACAGTTGAATTTAACGAGAGTTAAGACATGCTTAAAACTGAGTCACGACAGTGGGCTTGAGGCTGCAGGATTATGGCCATCAGTTATGGATATTACATCAGTGACAGTTTGCTTCCATTCAAGGCTGCATTGCTGAAATGATGGTGCAAATGTTAACACAGTCTTAATTACTGTTGGAAGTAGCAAAACAAATGTAACTGAATGCAGTTTGTACTGAACTCTTAATATGACTTGGGTTTTATTTCATGGCATTGTACACTTATACTCTCATAACTTTTCATGAAACCACAACATAGGTACTCTAAAAATAGCAAGTCAAGGGACGTTCCTTTCCACTGTGCCCTACTGGTTTGAACCTGTGTACATGGGATGAGAATGCCCAACTAAGCATTCACAAAGAAGTAGTCCCAGTAGTGAGCATGAAGAACACCAGTACACAAGTAATGCAGATACTGATCTGAAGTAAAAGTGCTGGCATGCTTAACAGTTGGATGTTCTTCCTGTCATCATGCAGTGACAGACTGTAATGGGACCATGCTTTATTGAGGTACTATTATACAAATGATCTCATTACAGCCATTGAGAACTAAAATGGTAATTGAGAATGTCAAGTTAACAGTTTTGTCTAACTGAATATTCTTTTTAGCATGTATAAACAGGTGTGGTTAGAAAACATATTAGTCATATTTTACTTTTGCCAATAGAAGAACAACAGAGAAGGTGTTGACTAACTGTGATTTTTCTTCTTTCCTTAGGATCATCTGCAGGACAACATGCCCCACTGCCTAGCCTATGCATGTGCAACACACACTGGGCGACTTGAGGATGGTGCGTCTCTACATGCCTTCCCCAGGGATGTTCATCTTTGCACTGTGTGGGTGACTCGGTGTGGAACCAATGTGGGCCACATACCAACCTTTGTCAAGGAAGTGATGAGCAGCAAGAGAGCCGAGTATTACTTGTGCTCCAAGCATTTTGACGATTCTATGTTCGAAACCAATCTGATGAAGAATCTTCTCCCTGAGGAGCTGCTGAAACGTCAGACTCGTCGGCGTCTGAAGAAGAATGCACTGCCTACAAAGTTCACTCATACGCAGACTAAGGAGAGACCTACATCAAGTCAGCATATTGCAGTACAGGAACAGAAAAAGGCATGTGTCGCAAAGGCTGTGTCATTGAGCATATGTTCATGTTATGAAGAGTGGGGCTATGTAACTGGTGAGGTTAAACAAACGACCATGCCATTTTTAGTAAACATTATGACAACTCTTGACACTGTCAACAATGGCTGACTCATGCTGTGAATGGATTTAAAATCGGATGTATTCTGTAGTTAATTAAACGTAAAGTTTACATTGCAGTTTTGGGCATCCTCACTCTGCTGTTCTAGTCTGGGGCAGGCCGGTGCCCAAAATATGCTACTGAGTATTAAAACGTTTATATCAATGTCATCTTGAAAGTCATGTTAGAGAGATAATCTGGCAATTTTTTTCCTATCCCAATACAACTCCTGGATGAGTTGCTGTCAAGACAGGTGACCACATCTGACACAGTCATGCAACAGACGGGTGATAACCACGCTCAGGTAAGCAGATAGGTTTAATACCTCTTTGATGTATATTGTCTGGGAGGAATGCCAGGTTTGCTCATTTTTACTGTACTGTGAGCTTAGTAATGTCAATCTGCATCTGGTCGCAAAGTTTAGGTGAATCATGTAGATTAAAATAAGTCTTATAACTAAATGTAGTTATCTCTGTCCTGTGTCAACTGTAATACATCATTTTGCACAGAAAACAAAATGCAATGAAAAGTGCCACATCACTAGATTGTGACATATTTACCTAGAAAGTTAGTTATTAGCCCTGCGTCATGTTCATTCTTAGTAGCTATGTACTTATTGTTAGTAAAAGTTGAACAGTGATTTTTTGAAAGGCTACTGTCACAGGCAGCATGTACTCGTTGGCCTTAAGGCCTTCGAGTGAACTGGCTTTGTATACTCATGCTAATTTTTGGAGAAATACTGATCGTTACAGCTGCTTGCAATACTAGCTGCTGCAAACCATACCTTCGAAAAGGCATTGAATGTCACATGCATGATGTTCATTTGATGGCTCGACAGGGGGAAATCAGCTGCATATGATAAATGACAAACTTTAGTCCAGCCTTCCAGCCTTCCAGCCTTAACATGAAATGACATTTTTTGGTGTGAGGAATGCTTTGCTTTCACTGCTAATAAAAATAAGTCTTTTTCTCTATTGCTTGATTGTAGAAAGAGATGCTGCTTGTGGTCCAGGAACCAGAACTGATGCCGGAATTGGAAGTCACAGTAGGCAGTAGTGTAAGCAACCGGACACAACTTCTCATAGCATAATGTTACAGTGCTAAAATACTACTAGGATTGAGTATATAGTTAAGTGACATACATTTTCTCTTTCCTTCCCTCAGGTCAATGCGTCAACATTCCATGAAGAGACAGTCAGCTCCAGGATGGATATTGACCTTAGTGACACTTTATGCATACTGCAAGCGTCAAAGCAGATGCCCATGTCCAAAAGTAGTGCTATCCATTGTACCTGTTCTAGGAAGAACAGATCCATGCTTAACACAGGAAACGAAATGGGATCAATAGCCAGAAACAACTCGGATGTCCAATGCAATGTTAGTGCAGACAAGAAGAAATCACGCAGTCGCAAGAGACAAACCAGGAAGGAACATTATGCAATAAGTCTTGGAACACAGACCTATCTCCCACCAGTTACCTTACATGATGCTGCAACAATGGCTTCAAATTGGAAAGATGCATCAATGCAGTTTCCAGAGCTGTGTCCTACAAAAATCCATATCCTAAAGGACCACACTTATGCACACAATACCATTCCTGATGATGACCTTGGAAATGACAATGTCACAACAAAGAAGGACCAAGTGACTCAGGTGTACTTGGCAACACAATTTGTGGAAGTGGATGTGCCGTCACCTATACTAGGTTGTAGCACTCCAGTCCAAGATAGTCAACTGTCATCTAGCAGTGGTATGTCAAAGGAAAATATTTCAGTGCCAAGGAATGAAAATGCAGTAGATGTGCAGGAATGGACAGACAGATGGGAAAGTTTTTCAACAATATCAGCCAGAAGCGTAGGGGACAGTGAAGACATTACTATGCTAGAAGACAGTAATGAGAGCATGGAAGAAGATCCTGACTGGTGTTATCCGTCTGTCACTACTTCAACTTTGGAATTTGATGACACCATGGAAAACGAAACTACTGAACAACACACAGCATTGCAATGAAAATTCATAGTTTTTGAGGATTGCCTGAAGGAGCTGCTGCTGAAATTGATATGTCCGCAATGCAAAGCACCAGCATGTGAGGATTATCATAAAGGTTATGTGGGATCTATGTTTTCTGCAACAGTACAGTGTTTGAATGGACATGAAATTTTAAAGTGGCAAAGCCAGCCAATGCTTGGGCGAATGCCAGCAGGCAATCTACTTAGTGCACAGTTGTACTCTTTAGTGGCAGCACATATGCACACATTGCACTTTTTTTGCACATGTCGGACTGGAATATATTGGCTAGACTACTTTCTACAAAATAAAACATGAATACCTCTTTTCTGTAGTGGAGAACACTTGGAAGCAACATCAGAACATCTTATCCAAGATGTACACGGAAAAGCCATTAGACTGGCCGGTGATGGTCGCTGTGACAGTCTTGGGTATTCTGCTAAATACTGCTGCTATAGAGTGATGGACATGGACACTGGGCATCTGTTGGATTTTTCATTGGAGCAGTTGGGTGATGGTATTTCATCTGTGGCTTTGGAGAAGAAAGCATTTCTCAACTGTATGCATAATGTGAGTGAACTGGATGTCAAAATCAGTGTTGTGGCAACAGACCAGCATCATGGGATCGCCTGTGCAATGAGAACTGAATTCACATACATAAACCATCAGTTTGATCTATGGCATGTGCCTAAAGGAATTAGTAAAAAATTGTTGAGGTGGCCCAGGAAAAAGATATGGAACAGCTGATGCCATGTTGTCATAGCATTTCAAACCACTTGTGGTGGTGTTTTGAAACCTGTGATGGAGATGCAGAGCTGCTGTTTGAGAAATGGAAATCCCTATTGTATCACATTACTGATAAGCACCAATGGGACTAGGGCAAGAAGTTCCATGCATGTGAACATGACATACCCATTGAGGATAGAGAGCAGAAGCAGTGGTTGGAGGAAGGCAATGAAGTGTACATGGCGTTGGCAAAAATTGTCCTGAACCAAACTCTGGTGAAGGATCTCTAACACCTAACTCAGTTCTGCCACACAGGCAGCTTGGAAGTCTTTCATGCACTGCTGTGTAAGTATTGTCCCAAGTTTGAACATTTTTCTTACAATGGGATGAAAATACGGACTATGCTTGCCATTCTGGATCATAATGCAAATGTGAATAGTCAGCAAGCAGTAGTGCAATGCCCCAAGAATAACTCGGCTGCCAAGGGTGATATGTGATACCACATTGTATACCCTAAGGCAAAGCAAGATTAGGTGGCCAAGCCAATTTTTGAAGATTGAAAATATGATTACATATTTGACATGATCATAGATGTGCTTATGATGGAACGGGGAAGTCTTCTCGTGCCCAAGATGGACATACCGTGCATTCCAAAAAACACAGCAAAGTGTGAAAGACCAGATAAGCAAGACGTTATCTTGAGGCACATGTCACGGTTTGGCAAGATACAGCCAAAATGATGGAGACCTTTTTCAGATCTATTTTGTTGATGTTACAAGCTTTAGGCAGCTAATAGTAATGTGGGTAAGCGATGACTGAATAGTGTGCTTCGGTGCATCAGATAGAGATGGAAAAGTAACGGTTGCAGGAGGTGTTGAGTACTCATTTTTAGATGATATTTTAATGGCTAGGTTTTTACCCCGGTTAGACTAATAACTTATGTAAATTGGAAATACAGTGGATTATTAAAGGACATAGCAGTAGTCCAAGATACATCAGAATTACTAGCTATCAGACTGAGTGTGGAACATAACAATGAAGTGACTGTAGCTGGCATTCATCAGACCTGTCACGCTGTAATATGCCCCCTTTGGTATGTACCTGACATGGCTTGTCTGGTACTTGGAATATCTAACAGGGTTGCCTTACTATAAGATTATAGTGGGGGTTACAAACCAGTTGTTAATTAGACTGCCTCATGAGCATAGCACTGTATTAAGGCTGCTAGAGGCTAAGGTGAGGTCTCAGCCTGGCATACATGCCATTGTCAAACCCCACTAAGATGTACCTAGTGCATATCTGCAAATCAAAAATATCCAAATTAGGCAGTCTAAACAATGAAACACTGGCAATGCCCTAAATAGGATCTGGTGTACAGACTGGTTGGCATCACAGAGACTACCCCTATGCTAGAACAGCCTTCCCATCCGTGTGAAGCAGAGTTCCTCCATAACTCATTGCAAGTGTAACAATGGCAGTTGGAGTGGTAGCAGGGAATGGATTACTGGTTTGGCACCTGTGTGAATACTGGACTCATGCATCCTGCAAATTGTTGACCTGCACAGGCACCTCCAAATTGTTGGCCTGCACAGGTGCCTGCTTAGACTTATGCAGGATAGCATAATGTGACATATACTTGAAATGCATGGCTTGGCTTTAAAAGGACCTTGTGTTCATTACACTGGGAAACACATTAGGAACCTATGAGCCCAGAAACGTTTGTTGAGATTCAAAGTATGATGGGGTTTTATTGAGAAAACATTATTTATGAGAAATATGTTGAGAAAGACAGATGTTGGCAGCTGATTTCTGTACTTTGAATCAGGTGTGGAATAAATGGACCACTGAGGAGCTACTTTAAAAGGGGAACAGAAGTAAACCTATAACTGGACGATTGACTGTCTTGGTGGCCTGAACATTTTGCTGTGTCAGAAATTTGGTTGGACAGCCACAGTTCTCCATGGTCTGGGAGAGTAAAGCTTCTTATCTACTGTCCTGTGTACCACAGGAGATAGGTGTTAGGGCACTGATGTAACCATGGATGAGTCGAGCGGAGCAATACTTGAATGTACTGGGGTGTGATCAGTATGAGGACTGCAATGTGCTGTAGTGGGCATTGTGATGCACATGCAAAATCAGTGACAGATCATGCAATAAATTCTTATTTTAGAAACCATAATCGTCAGCCACAATTTCTGGCTAACTTAGCTACACTTGCTCTGTTTGTGGAGTGAATTCAGAAGTACATAAGCTTCATTAAGGTCTGGGTGCTGATGTGAGTGCCATTAGGTGTTTCAGAAACTGTGAGTGAGACAGTAGAGATGAGCATGTGTGTTGCTCATGCAGAAAGTGATTCGGTATATTGTCAAATGTTTATATGAATGGAGATTTTGTAAATCTACAATGTGCTATAGTAGATCTTATAGTAGAGACCATGACAAGACAGATGAATTGACAACAGTACATCAGCAATTGTGCTTACCCAGCTTCAGCCACTGGTGAAGCTGGTACTTAGACACTTGAAATGAAACAGTAAATCAATGACTAAGTTATGTTCACATAAATTACATGATTGTGTGTGTGTGTGTCTGTAAATGTATATGTCTGTATGCGTCACTCTGTGTGCAGGTGGGTTGGAAGTTGTCTCAGTGAACCATCATGCAGAATTGGACTGAAAGGTGCACAATGAGTGTATGGTTCTCATGCAGTGGGCTTGCTGCAGAAACTGATGGAAATGTTGAGTTGAGGTCATAAAAAGCTCAGTTGCTTGTGGATGTTGCCGTATTGTGAGGACAGGTTGACTGAAGAACATGGGTAGCATGTTTTTTTAAGGTTAAAGTAATGGCTAGCCGTGAGTTATTGCTAGAATAATCCTTTGAGTCAATGCTGTATACAGAGGTGAAGAAATAGGCATGGTTTACCACTGCATGCCACAAGTGTGTGTACGTGTGTATTTAGTATCACTTTTGTGTGATAGATGAAATAACTGATAGGTCCATGCTTATTGTGTTCATGAGAGGCGGCCAAAGCAGCACGGTGCAAAGGAAAACTGTGGATGTGGTAGTATAGTTTTGTGCGATGCGATCCAGAGTGATAGAGTCTAGCGTCTCTGACAGCATATTCCTGATAAGGAAGCAGGGTGAGATAGTGCAGTGAGCTTGTTCCAGCAGAATTGATTTACAATGAGCAGAGATCGTTAGTAGCAGTGAGTACCCATATTTAATACATAACAGTTGGAAGAAAATGTGTGCAAATCGCCACTGGTTAAATTATAGATTGTTTGACTCTGTATGTGTGAATGTATATCTGTTTAGTATATAATATTTAACAGAGAATCACTGAGCAGAGAAAGACTAGACAGACTAGTGGGAGGTGATTTTGCTGTCAGTGGAGTGTGCTTACTGAGACAGTTGTTGCATGTGCTGAGCTGATAACAGCAGTGGAGATGCTATGTAGCTGCTGCATTCTTGATTTGTGTAAAAGTAGGAAAAGCATCTTGGTTCACTGGTACAGCATGCCTGTGTGTGTCTGTATGTGTGTGTGTGTGTGTGTGTGTGTGTGTGTGTGTGTGTGTGTGTGTGTGTGTGTGTGTGTGTGTGTGTGTGTGTGTGTCTCTCTCTCTCTCTCTCTCTCTCTGTGTCTGTCTCGTGTATTGGATGGTGTAATGGTGAGCAATGGAGCTGAGCTGGACTGGCACCAACCCTGTTCAGGGATCATCCAGTGTCAGTGCAGCGGGACTGTTGCAACAACTGTGAGTTGGCCAGAGCTGAATCACCTGCTGTTGCGTCCACCCTGATCTGTTGTAGCATTTTTTGAGGAGATTTGGGCAAAGCACCATTGCTCACTGGTACATTGTGTGTCTGTGTGTGTGTTTAGCATGGGTGGTGTAACAGAAAATAAAGTAGCATAGCAGGGATGACAGCAACTCTGTATATATGGACTGAATATACAGTGGCCCGAGCTGACACCAAAACAGCTGTGGTCCACCATAGATGTTGAATCCGTGTATTGTGTTGACATGGACAAAGCAAATTGGTTAAATAGTGCACTGTGGGTGTTGGTGAGTTTCACATGGGCTGTGTACCCTAGATTGAAAGTCTTACTGGACTGACAGGGATCCTGTTAGAGAACCACCTTGAATCATTTTATGTTGCTTTTTCCAGCAGATACTGTGTTGAAAAATGTTGCCTGGCTTCATTTTCAAAACCTTGCAGAGGAGTTAAAATTGCACTTTGACTGTAACATTTGGATGGAGATTGTGGTCCCACTGCTGCAAAAGTTATGAGTTATGTAAGAGGGTTAAGTAGATGTATAGGGAATCTGTCTGATTTGTTTAACCCTCCCACTCAACATTTTTGGTCAGTTATTTTGCTCCATTGTACAACTGCATCAAGAAATAAAAGAAAACAAGCCATGTAAGCAATATGCAGGTAAGAACACATGTTGACAGGTTTGCGAAAAGAATTCAGGAATCCCCACCGAACCAAGAACAAAAATGGAAGTCATAATGAGTAAATAACGGCCCTTCTGCAACTAACCTACCTGGCATTCTATTGTCAGTCCCAGAAAGTGAGAGTGTCCATTTATGTGTCTCTGGAAACTTGATGTCTCAGACAAATGGGTTCTGAGATTGACTCCATGGGAAGGGATCTCTCCATTACAGGGTATACTTACACTAAGCAAGGCCAACCCCTCTGTTCCCTACTGTACTACAGCACTTGTTGTGAGAGGTGGTAACACAGTTGATTTATCTGAATGGGCAAGATGTTTTCAGGCAGGAATGTTTCTGTTGCTCAAAAAAAAAAAAAAAAAAAAAGACTTTGCCTTAACCACTCTTCATAGTGCCCAAGCTGAAGACCCTTTCAGAATGCAATCTGTTATGCCCTTGTTTGCAGTCTGAACTGGCCGAATGGTACACATGTAAGGCAAGCAGAAATTGGTACATGATACCGATATCACATGTGATCTTATATTAATTCCATTATATTACAACAAGATCTACTCATGTAGCAGGATCCTGGTAATGCCTCATGTCTCACTCTGCTGAACATGTCTAAGATTTCTTGGCTGGTGGAACAGAGATTGCACAGATATGGATGTAAGTGAGGTGTGAGCTACTTTCTGGTGACCTGGCCATACTTCGATGCAACTGCTTTTGAGACACAAGCACCATGTGCATATTAATGTGTATCTGAAGTTTAACAATTAGTTGTGTCTGTTATCAGTGGGAGTGGTAAGCACTAGGTAACCTGTCTACCACATAAGGAGTGGTTCTGGCCCAGAAATTTTAGTTATTGGCCATTTGGGCAATCTCTTCCATCTCTCTCAACTTTCTGATTTGAAAGCCTGCATTTGCACTTGTTTCTGTCCTGTAACTCGTCTAGTGCAGATACAGATTCTTAGTTTTAGCACTTAAATTTGCTTGTTCATGCTCAGCACTTGTTCAGAACTTGTAAGCACTAAATAAGCTACTAATTACTATAGCACTCTATCTTCCTCATTACCTAGAGGAAAACAGTTTTGTACTTACTTTTCTCACTTGCTTAGAGAAAAACAGCTCTTGTACTCACTTTCCTCACTTATCTAGAGGAAAATATTTTTTTATTCAGGCATGTCCAAGGGTCAGCTCCCAGTGTTCTCTCCTGTCTATCTGATGAATCTGGGCATCTTGAGGCAATGTAGAAATTGCCTCATGTACACTGACAACCCTCTCCTCCTACCACCCAACACTACAACCTGTGAGAGATGCACTTATCTAGCCAAACTGAAGGTAAAGCTCTCTCTAACCAAGACTGAACTTGACAGTCATGAGGAGAAGGTAAAGATTTGCACCACACCACACTCATCACATAGTCTCACTAAATCTACACCACCAAAATCCACACACAGTAACACAAAAACATTCACGGAGGCTCTCAATAATAATCTGTCTAAGAAACAGAGACCTTCAAAGCAGAAACGCAAGTAACCTCCATCACCCAACACAACCCAAATGACACATAGCCCACAGACTCAGTGTGCCACTCAACCACAGCCAATAAGGCAAAACAACATACGCAACACACTAGTCATAGGTGACTCTAAAGTCAGGCACACTGATGTCCCACTCACCAGGCTAGACAAGGAGAAGGTTACTGTCAGCTGCCTGTCGGGTGCCAGGATCTGCCACATAACCCACGCACTCAGGTCACTCCACACCAAGTACAAATATGACTCTATCATTGTCCATGTTGGTGTGAATGACCTGAGACGTACCTCCCTGGACTACATGAAAAGAGACATGGAAGAGCTCTCCGATCTTGTAGCCCAGGCAGGTATGACCCTAGCCCTGAGTTGCATTCTGCCATCACCCAGAATGATACCGCAGTACAAGGACAAAATGATTGACTTCAACAATTGGTTAAGCTTCTGGTGTCATTCTAAGGGGATCCAGTATCTGTCTGCTTGGGATGACATGGTCGACAGACCACGATGCTTTGCCACAGATGGCTTGCACCTGTCGTCCCTGGGATTCCGGATACTGGCTAAGGCTCTTGCTGCCCATATAGTGCCTTCTTAGGCAGGGTTCAAATAACCAATTCACCACCATAACAAGAACAGGCAAACAAAAACTGAAGGTAATGCTACTCAATGCTAGAAGTCTAAATCTCAAAATGCACTCACTCGAGGCACTCCTTAAAATGGAGAACATCAATATCTGTGCAGTGACTGAGACCTGGTTCAAGGCTCCAGAGAGCACCCCTGCACTACCAGGCTATAACTCATACCACACTTTTCGGCCATGTAACCTGGACTGAAACACCAAAGGCGGAGGTGTGTCCATATTCATTAAGGATATTCACACCTCAAGGCTAGTTGCTCAGCATAATGCATCCGAGGTTATCCAAGTGCAACTAACTCTGGGCAAAACTGCAATCCAAATTGTAGCTTGCTACAGATCCCCCACCATACCCCAGGATTCCCACTCCTCTTTTCTTGATGTACTGGAAAATATTAGGGTTCAAACAAACACCCTAATAATGGGCGACTTAAATTATCCCACCATTAACTGGGAAAACTACTCATGTACCAACTCCTTAGCTCAACGCTTTCTGGAATTCATAAACTCCAGTGCCCTAGATTAACTTATCCACACCCTCACCAGGGGCAACAATATCCTAGACCTAGTCATTACCAACATGAGTGACCAGTGTTCCACACCTGAAGTCAACTCCTCATTGGACCGATCCGACCATAAGCTTATCACCCTTGATATCCACATTCCGCCCCCACCCCCCATTAAGGAAACCACAGTAAAACATTTCTCCAAAGCCAACTTCATGCTTCTTAAGACAGAAGTGGTGAACTTCATGACACCCATGCAGATGGACAATACAGTTACAACTGCTGAATCCTACACAAATGCACTCTATAAGCACTTACACGAGTGAATGGATCGTGCTATCCCAAACAGAACCAAGATGCTATCCTCCAAAAACAGGAAGCCAATCTGGAGGTCCCCTGCCATAAACAAACTGTACAGCAGATGGAAGAAACTGTTGCAAAAGAGAGTAAAATCCCATGAGTGGAGGAGCTCCCTGGTTAGCCTCAGTAAGAAGCTGAGATCCCTTATAAGATCCCCCAAAGCTAGCTATGAAAACAAAATCACCACTAAATCCAAGGACAACCACAAAGCATTCTATAGCTATATCAAGAATCTATATGGCAACACCCAGATCTGCTCTGAGTTACAGCACAAAGGCACGAAAATTACAGAACCAACTGATATTGCCAACATCCTGGCAGATCGGTTCAGTGCTAACTTTACCCCTCTCTCACCCCCTAAAGGGCCCGTATCTATACAGGAAGAATGCAGAGTCTTTGTAATCACAACTACGCAGGTAAAAGCTGTACTCTCTAAAGCCAAAAACACAGCATCCATGGGACCGGACAACATCCCAGGCTGCGTTTTATAAGAACTTCAGAATGAACTGGCTCCCCACTTAAGCACTATGTTCAATAATAGCCTCACATCAGGCTTTGTGCCCACTGAATGGTGCACAGCAACAGTTATCCCACTCCACAAAGGGGGAGCCACCACTGATCCCGGGAACTGTTGACCTATTAGCCTGATGAGCCTGGTCTGCAAGGCCATGGAATGTGTCATCATGGAACTCACAAACAAAGACATTGGTAACCTCCAAATTCTGAATTCCACCCAGTTCGGGTTTGTGAAAGGCAGATCATGCCTCCTGAACCTGATCAACTTCTTTGAGGCAGTCACCAAAGCCGTGGATGAGGGTAAGGTTGTTCACACAGCCTATCTTGACCTCACCAAGGCTTTCGACACCATTTCCCATTCTGGAATTATAGCTAACCTCACTAAACTAGGTATAAATCCCTACATCACAAGATGGTTTGCCAACTGGCTCACTGACAGAACCCACACTGTAAAAGTTGCAGACTCCAAATCTGACCTCAAGGCAGTGACAAGTGGAGTGCCACAGGGTTCCGTCCTGGGACCTCTCCTGTTTGGTATCTACTTCTCTGAAGTACAGGCTAACACAGAAGGACTCTGGCTGATGAAGTTCACAGATGACTGCAAACTAGGAGCCATAGTCAAGTCCCCAAATGATGTGGACATCCTACAGAAGGGCCTCACTGAGACAGATGCCAGGTGTCAGAGCCATGGCCTCAAGCTCAATGCCAAAAGTGCGGTGTTATCCCCTTTGGTAAAAACTCTGCACCCATGAACTGCCACATAGGCAGCAATCTACTTAACACCAAATGCATGATAAGAGACCTTGGGACCCAGGTGGACAGTAGTCTCTCCTTTGATAGTCACATTGCCACAGTAGTCAGGAAGTACTTCTACGTGACACACCTCATCACAAAAGGTTTCTCATCCAGGAAAAAAGAGGTCATTGTTTCCCTCTACTCGTCACTCATTAGACCCATTATAGAGTACAACGTCCCTTTTGGTATGTACCTCACAAGACATCTGCAGCAGCTGGAAAGGCCACAGAAGTACCTCACAAAGAGGATTACTGGCCTCAAACAAATGCCCTACACTGACCACCTCAAAAAACTCCAGCTTTACTCCGTAGCATATCGCCTACTCCGAGGTGATCTCTGCCTAACATATAAAGCTATGTCAAACCCAGAGCTGTTGGACATGCTACACCTAAAGAAATCCCAATCCCTCCAAGCTACATGCTCTAGGGACCTAAACCTTGTCACCACAATAAACAAGACATGCTAGAGGGATAGATTTCTGTCCCAGAGACTTCCCATACTCTGGAACAAACTACCCGTCTATGTCAAGCAAAGTTCCTCATTAGCACTCTTCAAGAAAAATCTTGATGAGTGGATGGGAAATAGGAAATACACCCCGGGGATCACTTCTGTGTCTGCTGGACAGTGGCACAGGAAAATAACTTTCTAGGGTGGTGTAAGCTATGGTACCTTGCTGGCTAGGCTTACGTAGGCCCTTGAGCCGATAGTCTAGTACCTACCTATGAACCTATGAACCTATAATACTTCTCCTACCTCATCTGTAGATGGTAGGCCATCATCTGTGACTTAGGGTTCACATGCATATGCATCAGACCTTCATCTGCTAGTGAACAATCCATTGAAATTACAATGATGAGTCGTTATGTCTGCAAAATTCATGTATCACCTCAGCATAATACCTGTTAGCTCAGCTGCCCCATCACTGCTATTCATCAGGCTTCACAATGTATGCACTTATAGATTATAAGATACATGAAAGGTATCTTATATGTATAATTGCTCAATCTTTCAGTATAGAGCAACTGTCAGACTACTTGTCTTTATGCTGTGTTGATGCCATGTGTTTTTTCTACCTTGGCAGGCTTACCTATACTTAGATGTTACAGCTCAGTAGATCAATCCAAATCTTAATGCCTTGCACCATTTTATGGGTAACCCCTACATCTAAACATTTCAATTAAGTTAAACATCTCCTTCTTAAAGTTCTCCTCTTCACTTAACAGCCTTGAAAGTCTCCCCATCTGGCCTTGGATTACACTTTTCTTTTAATAAAATGGGTGACAACTGTTGTAATGGAGCAAAATATTGGAATAAGTCTTTTTCTGAAAAATATTAGAACATAACTTCTCATCACTAACCCATTTATATAATACTATATCCAAAAAGTCTATTTCAACAAAAGTCACCCTATGTGTAAATCTCAGAAATGAAGTAGTATTATTTAAATATTCCACAAATCTGGAGATGGTCTGTTTCTGACCTTGCCACAATATTAATATATCATCCAAAAAGCGCAAGTATATAATAATGTCAGATGGGGGCACACTTCACCCCCATAGCAACTCCAGAAATTTCTCAATAATATTCCCCCTCAAAAAATAAAAAATTATTAAGTAACACAATTTCCATTAAATCAAGAATCAAATTCCATTTAACTTTGTGTAACCCTTCCACCTGTATTAAAGTATTATTAAAAAATTCCAAACCCTTGTCATGAAGTATTACAGTAAACAGGTTCACAACATCAATCATCACAAAAGTATATGGCTCATCACAATTTAAATTCATCAGAATCTCTGCACAGTGCCACAAATCTCTCAGAATATAGTTCATATCTACCAAGACTTTTTTACAACTAGTAGAGTTTCTGACCTTGTCTTGAGAGTCTCTGCTTAAGTTGTTTCACTCACTGGAGATCAAAGTGAATCTTGCAAGATCCCAGTTGTATGTGTCTCGAATCCTGACTTTCATAGGGTTCAAGTTAATCACCCTGCCTCTGGTGAGCACACCTTCCCCAGAAAAAGGATATCCGCCCTTCAGTCCCAAGTATCCAAGGCCACTGTATCCAAATCACTTTCAGTGGAAGTTTGCCTCACCTCACCCACTGTAATTATGCCTCATTCAAAATTGTGCATGACAGTCCTTTAAAGGATAGTTTACATAAAATAGTCTCAAAGCCTGGACCCCTTTTCCCATCACATTAAAAACAAAGATAGTTTCACCTTTCTTACATGAACATTCACAGACAATCTGTTTTCTGCCTTGGCAAATGATGATGCTACATAAGGATGACCAACTTTTTGTTTCCATTTCCAAAAAATGATTAGAGCAGAATATGTCAGTCACATTTTCTAGCTGGTCTTCTTGCTGCATGTTACCACAAATAACATGAAAGGTCTCTTAAAACTCTGCCAAGGGTCCATTCCAGTAGAGTAGTAAACACTTCTACTACTTCTTTCCATAATGCCTCTTTAGATGATCTGCAGCAACCATTTGGTGTTCCTTCATTAGCTTTGTAAAACACCATAGATTGGATGTTATCTCTAGATCAGGCCGTTCCCAAAGAACTCTCCCCCAAGAAGATTAGCTTCAAAATCTGCCTTATGTTTATGGAATATAGACATCTTCTTATCAGATATGAAAACGCTGTACTTACACACTGACTGATCTGCAGTAATCAGGTCCATCCTCTGTAACATACCCTGCCTCTATTCCCCCACCTTTGGTGTAGATGGTTTAGGTTTCCTTTTCCTTCTCTCTTCCTGCTTATTCTGTTTTTCTCTGCAGCCACCACTGTGAAAAAAAGAACATCTGGGGAGACAGGACATGGGGTGCATTATAAAAAAAGACTCTAAACAGCCTCAAATAGATTCATCTGTTGGGCAGTCGTAATGCTTGTGATATTAATCCTATTGTTGGAGGATGAACCTTCTTCTTGGAGATCTATTATGACAAGTACAATATTTTCAGATCTCTAAAACAACCAAAATATTGATCTGTCTGCAGATTTCTTTTCATTCTCCTCCCAACAGAAGATGGCTTTGGCTACATATTCTTCATTAGGGAATCCCAAGTCGTAGATATCCACAGCAAAAAGTATGCACTTCTGGATATCTTGCCATCATGGTTTCCTTCATCCTGAATCAGATACAGGAATGTTTTCAGACTTTGCTAGAGGGTGAAAATAAAAGAAAGTTGAATAATCAAACATCACAGATGACGAAACTAGTAAGCACATGCTGATGTTATGTGTATGACTCATAATCTAGGGCCTGTACTTCCGCAATAGTCAAGCATAGATGTACCTGGATTAGGACAGAGTCATATCTTAAGGATGCTAAAGATCAGTTTCCTAATGCTGTAGTGCCTGGGGATACTCTTTTTGGCAAATCTGCTGATGACATCTTAGGAGACTTGGAAAGAGAGGGAAACACAAGGACTTTTGCAGAGGAGATTTTTCATATCTGTATCCCATAATTGTCTATAAACTTTTTTATCATTAAAAGTACATCTTACAGGAATCAATCCATAATTGAAAGCTATACAGAAAAAGACAGCCCTTATCCACTTCTAGTTTGGGTGGTAAGGCAAAAAAAAAAAAAACAGCTAAAAAGGTTATGATGACCAGAGATGTGGCTATGCGGGGGCAAAGGGAGCAGCTGCCTAAAGCACAAAGTGTTAAGGGGCATGATCAGGAGTTCCCTCTTGATCAGTAGTGTAGTACCAGTATGCCGGTACAGAAATGAATACTGCTTTCATGGTCTTGAGTGGTACAGTTTGCAGCAAGCTGCTTTTTACAAATGTAGCAAGTGGCTTCCTAAAAGTAGAAAGATCCTTTTTTTTTTTTTTTGAGCAAGATCGTGAACAAACCTTTTTGCTCCTAAATGAGGGGCACCAATAGCACTGGGTGTAAAATGAACTTGACTGCAGCCTAGATTAAAAAAAAAAATTACATCAACACCTGGGAGTTTCATCTACCGTTTACAGGTATGGAAATATATTTCTTCAAACTAGTTCTCAAGACAGTTTATCTAGGTTATAATGCAGATATATATTTTTAAAACCCTTATTCAGATCACATAGCAAAACAGACAAACAATAGTTTCAAGAGGCCTTGGTTCTTCTAAAACAGCTACTGCTGAAAAAGGTTAAACAGTAGCTTCCAGAAACTAGAAATAAAAATGAAGGTTTCTATTCCAAATTTTATCTTGTGTCAAAGGAAAATAAATCCTGAAGCTCAGCTCTAGATCTAAGGCTGAACTGTTTTATAATTCTAAAAAAAGCGCAGGATGGTGACACTACAAACTTCTTTTTTAATAGAAAATAAATCTTATATGACTACTCTGGCTGTGTAACATGCATACATTGCCATAAGGCCTCCACACAGAAAATATCTAAGGTTTCAGGTTGCTCACTCCTACATTCAGTTTTTCACACTCCGTTTGGTCTGTCTACCACCCCAAGAGTATTTACGAGATATTAAGCATCAGGTTTTCTTCATTTAAGTACACAAAATATAAAAATCTACCCACACTTGGAAAACTGCCTAACAATAATACAATCATAAGAACTGTTTCTTCAGCTAATCTCAACAATGTCAGTTCTCTTCCATTTGCCTGCAATCACAGTAAACTGTTAAGAAAGCGATTTGTCCACATCTCAGACATCAATCTTTCTGTAAGCTATCATGAATTCATTACAAGGAAAAAAGTGATCCAATGACTCATGCAGATCTGCCATCTCCCAAGATAGTATTTCATTGCTCTGGGTTTATGTCCTTGTGAATTATTGTGGTAACCAGTACAAGACTTCACATAAGCAAACCTCAGTGGACATTAATAAATACCTGCTCCAGACCACAGACACCTTGTAGATGACAGCTCTCATTTTATGATCAGTGCAGAAAGAATAATTTTGTGATCAGTGCAGAAAGAATTCCTGTTTCCAGAGCCAGTATAGACAGAACTCCTATATCCAGGATCAGTGTATACAAAATTCCTGTAGTTGTAGTAACTCTGCAACCTGCAGAAAATGAGACCTTTAACAATGCCAAAAGTGTAATAGCACTTAAGAAGTGATTCAACAGATTAGCCTGGAGGCATACTTCAAGACTTTTTCAGCTCAGTTTTTTTTTTGCATGTCTCATTAAATACTTTTTGACATCAACCTAAAAGATGAGCAGCATCTTACCCTCACCAAGAATGATGCCACAGTACAAAGACAAAATGATCAGCTTTAACAATTGGCTTAATTACTGGTGTCATTCTAAGGGAATCCAATGTCTGTCTGCTTGGGATGACATGCTTGAAAAGCCACTCTGCTTCACAAGGGATGGCTTGCACCTGTCACCCCTGGGCTTCCGGATATTGGCCAAGGCTATTACCACCCCCATAGTGCCTTTTTTAGGCAAGGCTCAAAAGACAAACCCACCTCCCTAGAAAACGTAAGTGAAAAAACTAAGGGTAATGCTGCTCAATGCCAGAAGTCTAAACCTCAAGATGCACGCTCTCGAAGCCCTCCTCAGTATGGAGAACATTGATGTCTGTGCAGTGACTGAAACCTGGTTCAAGGCTCCTGAGAGCACCCCAGCACTACCAGGTTTTACCTCATATCATGCTTTCCGGCCTCAAAACTTGGACCGAACCACAAAAGGAGGGGGAGTATCCATATTCATCAAAGATACCCACACCTCCAGGTTAGTGGCAATGCACGAAGCATCGGAGACCATCCAGGTGCAATTAACCATTGGCAAAACTGCCCTACAGGTTGTAGCATGCTACAGACCACCCTCTCAAACTCAGGAACCCCACTCAGCCTTCCTGAAGACACTGGAGAGTATGAATGTCTCTCCAAATACCATCATATTGGGAGACTTCAACTACCCAAACATAGACTGGGAACATTACTCAAGCCCCAACACCCTAGCCCAAAGGTTCCTAGAATTCATAAACTCAAATGCGATGGAACAACTAGTCACCACTCCCACAAGAGGAGATAATATACTAGACCTGATCATCACAAACATGGGGACAAAATGCTCCACACTGGAAGTATACCCCTCATTGGTGAGATCAGACCAAAAATTAATCTCACTGGAAATCCACATCCCGCCCCCACCCCCTGCACAAAAGACCACAGTGAAGAACTTCTCAAAAGCCGACTTCACACTTCTTAAGACTGAAGTGGTATCCTTCAAGGCCCCTGGACCAGTGGAAACCACAACCCACACCGCTGAATCCTTTATAAATGCCTTCTACGGGCACCTTCAAGAATGCATGGATCATGCAATCCCTAATAAAACCAAGACCCATTCCCCCAAAGGCAGGCGCCCTGTCTGGTGGACCCCAGCCATTAACAAACTTTACAACAGGAGGAGGAAGCTACTACATGACAGAGCAAAATTCCTAAAAGGGACGGCATCTCTAATCAGTACTAGCAAAAAACTACGATCACTCATAAAATCATCCAAGGCCAACTTTGAGAGAAAAATCGCAAAAGACACAAAAGACAATCACAAGGCCTTCTTTAGCTATGTTAGAAACCTGGGTGGAAACTCCCAGATATGCTCAGAGTTAGTCCAAAATGACACAAAATACACTGAACCCACAAACATTGCCAACATTCTGGCAGACAGGTTCAGTGCAAATTTCACTGCCCCCTCCCCCCCAAAAGGAGAAATATCTATCCCAGCAGAGTGTAGCCTCCCTAACATCTCAGATGCCCAGGTGAGAGCCGCCCTCTCAGAAGCTAAAAACATAGCATCAATGGGACAGGACGGTGTCCCGGGCTGCGTGCTACATGAACTCCAAGAGGAACTAAATCCGCACATAAGGCTGCTGTTTAATCTTAGCCTTACTACAGGATACGTACCCAAAGAGTGGTGTACAGCAGCAGTGGTCCCACTCCACAAAGGCGGTGTTTCTATGGACCCTGGAAATTACCACCCCATAAGCTTGACAAGCCGGGTCTGCAAAGCCATGGAAAGGATCATTATGGAACTCATAAACAAAGACATTGGGGACCTACAGACATTGGATCCTACCCAATTTGGCTTTGTCAAGGGCAGATCCTGCCTTTTGAACTTGGTCAACTTTTTTGAAACAGTCACTAAGGCCATTGATGAGGGAAAGGCAGTTCACACAGCCTACCATGACCTTGCAAAAGCCTTCGACACAATACCCCACTCGGGCATCATAGACAAACTCACCAGCTTAAATGTAAACCCATATGTCACAAGATGGGTTGCAAACTGGCTCAAGGACAGAACCCACAAGGTCAGAATTGCTGCAGCCATGTCAGACTCTAAGCCAGTCACAAGCGGTGTCCCACAGGGCTCAGTCCTGGGACCCCTCTTGTTCGGCATTTATTTTTCTGAGGTGCAAGCAAACATAAGAGGATTGTGGCTGACAAAGTTCGCAGATGACTGCAAACTGGGCACCATAATTGATACTCCAGCGGACACAAGCATCCTTCAGAGAGGCCTCATAGAAATGGATAAATGGTGCCAGAGCCATGGCCTTAAACTGAACGCCAAAAAATATATAGTCATACCCTTTGGGAAAAACAAGGTACCCACAAATTACCACATAGGTGGTAATCCATTAAATCTGGAAGAGGTAATCAGGGACCTAGGGACCCAAGTTGACAGTAACCTCTTATTTGACACTCACATTGCCAAGGTGGTTAGGAAGACCTTCTATATTGCCCACCTTATCATGAAGGGATTCACATCTAGATCAAGAGAGGTCATTGTGCCCTGTACTCTTCTCTTATCAGGCCCATGATTGAGTACAATGCCCCATTTGGGATGTATCTTACCCGACACCTGCAGCAGTTGGAAAGACCCCAAAAGTTCCTCACCAAGAGGATAAAGGGTCTCAAACATATGTCATATGCTGCCCAGCTGAAGAAACTCCAGCTCTATTCAGTCGCATACCGCCTACTCAGAGGTGATCTATGCCTGACGTACAAGGCCATGTCCAATCCGGAATTAATGGACATACTCCACCTCAGAAAATCCAAATCCATCAGAGCCACGAGAGCAAGAGATTTGAACCTCAACACAGAAATAAATAGGACGTGCTGGAGGGACAGATTCATAACCCAGAGGCTCCCTACACTCTGGAACAGAATCCCAGTCCATGTTAGGCAGAGCCCCTCACTAAATCTCTTCAAGAGAAATCTTGACGAGTGGATGGGAGATTGTAGGTTTACCCCGGGGGTCATCTCTGTGTCACTACTAGACAGAGGCACAGTAAACTAAACCCTAAATGGGCATAGTATTCTCATCCCAAGGGGTGGCGAAAGCCACACACACTCTGGCTAGGCTTATAAATGCCCTAGGGCAGATAGCCTAGTACGAACCTATGAACCTATGAAGGCAATCTCAACTGCTAAGTGCTAAAAGGGAAATGAGGAAGCACTTGGATATGCTTGATTTTAGAAAGGGTACTGTTAAGCAACTATTTTTGATAACAACTCCGGAGGGCCAAACATTTTAGCAAAATTACTCAGACAACAGAAAGTAGAAAGGCTTATTGTCGATGTTAGAGAGCCTATGACAAAATAGCCAGAGATCCTATAGAAATATTAAAGTGAGTTCCGAAATTTTATAAAAATGTTTATAAAGCAGAGGGACGTGGAAACAAAGAAAAGGCATACATGGAAATATTTATGTAAAAATTATGTCAAGGTTAGAGGAAGACAAAGCTCAACAATTAATACATAAGGTCAGAGCTCAACAGTTAATACATAACACAGGAAGAGATGAGATAAAATATTGATGTATAATCAATAATCAGGGATGTTTCCAAGAATGGATGATACGTCTGTGGAAGGTTGAAGTTAGGACTGAAGAAAGTGATAAAGATCTGGCAGGTTTAAAAAAAGCCAGGGGAGGGGGTGCCAGCATCTTGGAAAAATCTGATGGTGGCTGTATTACCCAAAGCGGATAAAGACCCCTCATACCCAGTCTCTTATAGCCAATTTCAGTTCTAAACAATAATAAGGAACTGTTTGTGTTTGTGTCTACACTAGCAGAGAGAATGGCAAAGGTATTGAAAAAATCGATAGATATGGATCAATGTGGTTTTATGGGGAGGAGGCAAACATTTTACAATGTTAACATTAGCAATGATGATCCAGGGGAAAGTCGACTGTAAAAAAATTATTCTATTGTTGGTGGGTCTTGATGCGGAGAAAGCATTCGACAGAGACAGCTGGGATTTTATGAGCAGGACAATGGTAACATCTGCATTCCCTGATAGAGCAGCAGGGATAATTAGAAGGACATATGAATGGTTAGAGACAAGAATTAAGGTGGGAGTATTCCTCTTTGACAGTGAGACAGAGGTGTGTCCACTTTCCCCTTTTGTCAGTTGCTTTATAGTTAGAACCACTGGTAAATAAAATAAGGGACTCACAGATTCAAGGAAATAAATGGTGTAGCAATCATAAAATGTTGTCTTTGGAAATTATATTATTTTCTACTTGAAAAATCCAAAAAGGAGACTGTGTTGTGGAACATTTTTAAGGCAATTTCAAGTATTTGGGGGATATAAAATAAATAAAAATTAAACAAGATTATAGCGGTAAACTACACACCCATGCACAAATTGGTTCAGTGATATACACACATGTATATATATATATATATATATATATATATATATATATATATATATATATATATATATATATATATATGAAGTATAAACCTCTGGACACACCACGAGAAGTTCAAGTACTTTTATTGAATAAAACAAGATAAGCGCTTTCACGTGCTAAATGCGCACGCTTCTTCAGATCTCAATTAACTCACAAAATGTTAATACTTTTAAAATAATCATCAGCCTATAAAAAAAGCTTCCTCAATCAAATGTCTAATTAATAGCCTTGAAATAAAAGAAACATGACACTTCATTCGTAGGTTTGTTACATCTTACAAAATAATTAATCTTTTCAGAAGTTTAAATTCATGTTAACCTGTAAAAAGTTTCATTTATATCTGAGATATTACATTTCGTGAAAATATGTAAAGCAATGAACTTATTCTCATACTACAATCAAATAAAAAATGATAAAAACATTTCATAATCTGTGTTATAAAAAACCTTCATCTGTTTCTTTAAAATTGTGTCACTATATCATATAAAAGGCAACTAGTGGAGCTCAATAAAAACATGAAATTAACCTTAACCTTTTGTTTTGAAACATATCTTGCATACTGTTCAAAACAAAATAGGTAACAGTCATATCGCTTGTGCAAATATTGACTTCTATAAATATGCATACAGCGCTGATCATTAAAAAATCATTAGAACATTAAATCATATACATACAATAATAAGTATAAGTGCATAAATAAATAAATATTATTCATTGAATGAATTTCATTCTCACCATCAAACTCTATGAGTATGTGAAGTCTGAAACTTTATATTCATGATAAAGAAACTGACTTCTGGGGTTTTTCGGAGACGCAAAAATTCATATTAAGTAGATATACATGAGCTTGAATATATCACCTATATAGGAGGGCTGGCCACATCTGTTGACCTATTTCATAATCAATGGCTACGGCTCGAAATAGATTGCCGATAATTTGATAGACTCATTCAATACCTGTCAAGAACTTATATATTTGGCACATACTGACTATGGTGAACTCCATTATTCAAAACAATTTATTGAGGGCCTAACATTTCAGAAAACTGTACACCTGTAGTTTTTACCACTAATAAACGGTTGACCTGGGTTACATGTATAATATGAAACTGTTAGTAAAGCCAACATAAATATTCTCCAGACTTGGTTGAATATGTGGTTATGAATCAAGACCATCATACATTATTGAGAAACTGTAACGAGTATATGAAATATAAAAAATGTATAACTAATGTGGAATAAATATGAAAAACAAATATGAAAACACAATGGAAATACTCTGACAATCAGGTCAATTCTATAATAGCATTATCATGTCACCAGAAATCTAGACAAGGCTTAGTTGTATTCTTAACTAATTTATAAAAATATTCTTTACAAATAAGGTATGAAAAAGACCACCTTAATATATAATGACTTTGGAAGTGCTTGTATAAACTAGTAAAAGATTATCTGTCTACCAAAATAGGTTTCAGTGAGAGAAAACTATTGATGCCTGGTTCCATATGAGCCCCTGTTTTAAAAATCCATTTCAATTCCAATTTAGCAAGTTGATTATTGTTGTCTCCCATCCTTCTACTTCTCTTTATAGTTTCTAGCACTCTAAACCTGAATTCATGTGTTGGATGTTCACTTATATGTCTAGCTAGTGCATTAGTCTCCTTATTTTTGCGTATATCATAGCTATGATTATAGATGCGTTCTTTTAATTTTCTACTAGTTAGGCCAATATAAAACGCTGAACATTCCAAACAGTTAGCCATATAAACCAGGTTGGTGCTATCACAATCATAAAATTTCTTAGGTTTAAAAGTGAAGACGCCATTAACATGTGCATAGTGCTGAGTAGTTGTAATATATTTGCACATATTACACTTAGTACAGGGGAAGGTGCCAGGTGCTCTACATTGTGTGGACTTATTCTCTCTGTTATGACTCCTATAAAATATTTCTTTAAGATTGTCACAGGTGCGATAGACAAAAAAGGGTCTCTCCCCCACTAAACCTCTAATTTCTTCAGTCGCTGTGAGGATATTCCAGTGTTTAGATAATATCTTTCTTATCTGTTCATTATCATTAGTATATTTCATAATGTAAGTGATTTTATTACTAGTAAATCTTTTATATTTAAATTTAGATTCTGTTGTTTTATAAGTATATCTGCATGAAAGAGTATTGTCTTTCTTATTTACTGTATTTAGTGCTGACATACATGATTTAGCTTGAGGACTGGGTACTGATAATTGATCTAAGCTTGTTTGCTTAGCTTTTTCTATCATGGTTTTGTCATAGCCCCTGTCAAGGAAAACGTTAGCCATTTTCTCGATTTCTTCTTTAAGGCATGCTGGATCCTGAACAATCCTGGTTAGTCTTGTAAACTGTGCTCTCACTATGCCAGGATATACATGCCTAGGATGCATGCTACTAAACTCCAGGATACTATTCCTCCAACATTCTTTCCTGTAAAGTTTAGATTTGATGGTCCCTGTTGTATCGAAATAAAGGTTAACATCTAAAAAATTTATCTGTGTACTAGAAGATTCTGAAGTGAACCTGAGAAAATCAGTTGTGGACTGTAGATAATTAACAAAACTGTTAAGCTCTTCTGTCGAACCCTGCCACAACAATAAGATGTCGTCTACAAACCTTCGATATAAACAAATTTTATCCATCCATTTACTACTGAATAGGTAATGTGTTTCCCAGACGTACATGACCAAGTTGGCGTAAGAATTAGCACATGGGGTGCCCATAGCTACACCCCATGTCTGTAGGTAGTACTTCTGGTTGAAAATAAACACGTTGTTATTTAACACAATATCCAAAAGTTGTCCTATCAAGATTTGTCTATCATTGGTGAAACCACTTAATGACACCATGATTTCTCTAATTGCTTGTACCCCGAAATCATTAGGGATGCACGTGAACAAATTACATACATCTAGAGTGACTAAATAGACAGTATTCTTAAATATCCTCTGTTCATTGAATTGTTGAATATCTCTTAATAGATGTTGAGTATCTTTCAGAATTGTGTCTATTTGGTCTACCATGGGTCTGAGCATTTTTTCAATAAAAATCGAGATGTTATATGTGGCCCATTGTCTGCCTGCCACTATTGGGCGCATGGGAATGGGTCTGACCCCTTTATGAATCTTCGGTAGACCTCTAAAGGAGGGTTCTCAACATTGAGAAATTCGAATGTTTCTTGACTCACTTGCCGACACATCAATATATCATAAATATCTGAATGAATGTTGGCTATTATTGATGATACTTGTTCTGGTGTCAGCTCTCTATAATTATCACTAGACAATGACTGTTCTACATTTGTAATATAATCATCTTTGTCAAGTACCACTACACCCCCCCCTTTATCTGCTGCTATAATAATGATATTATTGTCTTTGCTTAACCTGTTCAAGGATTGAAATTCTTCCTTGTTCAAATTACAAAATTTATTAGTTACATGTTTAGAGCAATAAAGCGCATATAGGTCGACTTCGCATGATTTAACATAGCAATCTACCATATGCGGAAGCGGAGGACAAAAGGTTTTTAATGATCAGCGCTGTATGCATATTTATAGAAGTCAATATTTGCACAAGCGATATGACTGTTACCTATTTTGTTTTGAACAGTATGCAAGATATGTTTCAAAACAAAAGGTTAAGGTTAATTTCATGTTTTTATTGAGCTCCACTAGTTGCCTTTTATATGATATAGTGACACAATTTTAAAGAAACAGATGAAGGTTTTTTATAACACAGATTATGAAATGTTTTTATCATTTTTTATTTGATTGTAGTATGAGAATAAGCGCCGATTGCTTTACATATTTTCACGAAATGTAATATCTCAGATATAAATGAAACTTTTTACAGGTTAACATGAATTTAAACTTCTGAAAAGATGAATTATTTTGTAAGATGTAACAAACCTACGAATGAAGTGTCATGTTTCTTTTATTTCAAGGCTATTAATTAGACATTTGATTGAGGAAGCTTTTTTATAGGCTGATGATTATTTTAAAAGTATTAACATTTTGTGAGTTAATTGAGATCTGAAGAAGCGTGCGCATTTAGCACGTGAAAGCGCTTATCTTGTTTTATTCAATAAAAGTATTTGAACTTCTCGTGGTGTGTCCAGAGGTTTATACTTCATATTTCTTGGTCTATGTTTTGCCGAAGGACACTTTGGAGATCGGAAACATTGTTTCTTTTCATATATATATATATATGAAAAAGTGATAAGATAAAGTATTTAGGCGTATGGATTAAAAGTAAATTGAATACGGCAGAGCTAATCATATGTGGGAACAGACTAAACAAAGGATAATAGAATAATAGAGAAACTGGAAGCTCTTGCTTATGGATATGGATGGTAAAATATAAGAAGTGAAAACGTTTTTAGTCCCTTTAGTTTTAAACACAGTGCAGGCATGTTTTATCAACCACAGGAGTAGCTGTGGATGGTAATTAATAAAGAGATGATGGAATTTATTTGTGAGGGGAAGAAGACAAGAGTTAAGTGGGACAGGTTTATTGTTCCCATAGAACAAGATGGTTTAGGATTAACTGATTTGAAGGGATACTTTAGAGGTATGTAGATAAAGCTCACATAACTAATGAAAGCAGGAGGCTATAATTCAATGTGGGAAGGGATGATGATGATGAAATGAGGTGGAGGTGGGACTTGGGAGAGTCCAAGAAATAAGGACAGAGTAGGATTTTGGATTCAGTTTATTAAGGAGAATAACAGCAACCATAAATAATATTATATTCATAAAGTATTAGAAAGTATTGTAAAAACCAAGCCAGCAGGGGAATGGAGAAATGAGATTTTGCCAATAGGGTGACTACAAGCAAAGTTGTAGAAAATAGGAAAGAGAGAGCTGGAAACAAAGTACTGAGAGCAAATAACTAGAAAGGGAAGTGTAACTGAATAGGATGCGGCCAAGAAGCAGTTCATATTGAAGACTGCCTTTTCTCCAGGGATTAGTATCAAACTATAGAAAAAAGAAAGGGCTAGGGGAGTGCTGAGTAAAATACCAGAACTGGTAAGAGTTTTTAGTTGAGACAAGAAAATAAATAAAATACTGCATGATAACTATAAGAATCAATCAGAAGAGGTTAGAAAAAATGGGGAGGAGAAAGACTGGAAAGCAAATTTATAAATAAATAATGAAAGGATATCTGCACGACTCCAAAGTATGCAACAAAGGCCAGAAGGCTTAGGATTTCTGTTTGAATGTGTTTGCATAAGTATTTGTATACATAAAGCAGACTTCAGAGATTTTTTTCCTCAGGAAAATAGTATAGGCTGGAGATATGATGGGAATTGGGAACATGCTTTCTGGGGAGTGTAACAAGTGAGCAGATTTAAAAAAAAATCTCTACATAGTACTTTGTGTGAAATGTTGGTAACTAAAGAAATGATTCTTTTGAACTGAGACACAAGATCTGAATTGCCTAGACACAGTAATGCTTTAATGAGGTTAAGGGCTGGCAAAAAAGCAATTAATAGAAAATGGAAATCAATTAACAGAATCCATAGGAACAATACATGCACAATAATGTGCAGGAAGAGGCGTGACGTTTAAGGCATGGCATGAACTGAACAATTTATGTAATGGACTGAATTTTAATTGTTAAAGAAAAGGTATATGTACACTGCATGAAAACAAAGTGGAAATATCACTATGATTTGTTTTCTTTTCTATTGATGTGTACCTTTGTCATTTTAATAACTATCAGGGTTTAGAGCAGTTCACAGACTTGCCAACTTCTCAAAAAACAAAAACAAAGTAAGCACTGATAACTTTTCAAGAAAATTTAACCACAGGTCTAGTCCACATCAGCAGACACAATATGGTGTGTCACTAAACAAGGAGGCACTTTTTTCTTCCAGTTATGTGAAGAGTCTCCATCCTTGTGAAGAGCAGTAATATGTCACAACGTACTATCATTTGCATTTTGTCTCCAAGAAAACCAGAGTATACTGGAAAGCTCCATAAGCAACAGAAATACATCTTGCTCATGAATGGCAGGTAAAACTTACATATTTCTAACAGAGAGTAGGCAGGTCCTTTTACCATTCTTCTCAACAATTAGCGTCTATGGTTATAGTTTCTAATACACCAGAAAAATGTGTTGATTTGAATATATTCTCTTCCCCGTAGGGCCAAGAACTAATGTATGTCTTCCCTCCTATTTCAGAGTCTTACTTAAAGCAAGGAAGGACACAACTGATATTTTCTTATTGTTCTAGACTACAGTATGACTATGGTTGTCTCTTTTGATACAGATTTCTGTTCAACTTTCGTAACTTGTTCCACTTAAGAAGGACTTGCTGTTTTGTATAAGAGAACAAAACCCTTCACCCCACCATCATGCTCCTCATCCAATCATCCTGCAGGATTAGATTCTAATCCTTAACAGTATTCCTTACAGTGAGTTATTCTCACAAGTTATGCACATTCTGAAAGACTCTAAGAGGCCTAATATTTGAAAGCTATGCCTTGACTGATGAGAACTTCAATTGGCCTAGATCCCCTAAATTGTCCTATGTCACCTGTAGGACTATATAAGTCATTATACTGAGATAAACCTTACTTATTTTTGCCCATTTCACATCTTTACATTTTCAGCATGCATTCCTTTTCTCCTGAATTTGCAGCTAATCCTTCTGATAAAACTTTCCTAAAAGGAGAATATCACTTCATGCTTACAAAAAGACAGGTGTTACACTTTGGTAATATTAATGTTATGTTGGAGAAAGTAACCCTGCAGTTGTATAAACAAACACATTTTGAGAATATCAAATATATGTGTTGGAAATCCCGCTTTCTAGTAGCTGTACTAACAGAGAGAAAGATTCCAGAGCTGCAATTCATTAAGATACAAGCCTTCATAGAGTCTTCCACACTGAGAGAGGGTGTCTATGAAGGCTGGTCCTTCATTCATACCAAAGGTTGTATCAACTATTTATTTGAAGGAATCCATATAATTTCCAAAAGTTTTTACAAACTATCAAGATCCTGGACAACATTCAGCATGTGTACCATACACCAATCTGTCTTGCATTGTCTGAATCAGTCCTTCTTAAACTTGGTAATGCACTGGCAACCTACAAAGATGTGTTGATACAGAAATTGGTTTATCTTTCCTTTGATTTTTCTTTTGTTTGTTTCTGAAAATTAAAATTCTTAACTACTTTATATGCTGTGATTTGTGTGTGAATAAGTCTGTCAGTGTATATACTGTGATGAGTGTATGAATAAGTCTGTCAGTGTCTTTTGAGGCAGACTATAATGGATCTGAGAGTTGCACTTAAGTCTTTAAAACCTGCAGCAGATGAACTAAAATATGGGATTGAATCTGCAATATGTGATTTTCAGTGTTACAAAAATGTTATTTATTTATTTATTGATTGATTGATTGACATTTGAGTCCAATTGGGTAGGCGCCCATTTTCAGTGATGGCCTAAGGAGAATAGACCCAAAGCATTACTCAAAAAATGATTAAGAACAATGATTTTACAATCTTCAAAAATAATACAGAAACCTCTACAGTTTAAATAATTATAAAAACCAAATAATCCACTCAGATGATGCAACTACTTTGAAATGAATAGCCACAATGGATGTGCTCAAGTAAAAAAGTACAAATCAGTACAATCCAAAAATAAATGTATTTCTTTTCTGAACAGCAAAATTAATAGATGAAGTTAGTACTTTTGTGCCTTGCAGTAATGGGACTTCTTTAGAGTTCTGTCCTTGTTTAAATAACTATACCAAATTCGACATAATGTGAAAAATTGATTAAGTCCAGATACAACTTATCTGATGAATATTTAATATTTAGAAAAAAAATTGGTTTAGATAAATTAAAGATAAGTTAGTATAATGTTGTTGTTGTTGTCTTTTGGCTTTTCCCGGTTAGGGGTCACCACAGCGGAACTCTGGGCCACTAATGATTGGCAGTAGATTTTCACGAACACCGTGGTGCCAGCTCGACGTTCAACCTTCAATGAAGGCACGCCCATTTAGGCATGTCTTTCGAACGCCCACCCAACCGCGGGGAGGACATGCAGACTCCACACAGAAGGCACTCCCTGCACTCCAGCTGAGAATCGAACGGGAGAACCTCTTGCTGTGAGGTAACAACGCTACCACTGCACAAGTTAGTATAATACAAACAGAAATTGCAGTGTAATGTGGGAGAAAACAAAGGGTTATGGCATATTTAGATAAAGAGTCAAGAGGGAGAATTTGACTGAAGTAAAGAAGTCACTGAAGAAAGGGAAGTAAAGAGGTATAATAGGTTCATGGGTTCATAGGCTAGTACTAGGCTATCGGCCCTAGGGCCTATGCAAGCCTAGCCATAACAATTCCCTGGCTATTTCTTCCCACACTATTTACTTCCCTGGACCCCTGTCAAGCAGGGTGACTGATGTGATCCCTGGGGTGAATTTCCTTTCTCCCATCCAATCGTCAAGGTTCCTTTTGAAGAGGGCCAAAGAGGCACTCTGCTTAACATGTATGGGCAGTCTATTCCAGAGTCTGGGGAGTCTCTGGGTCAGGAACCTATCCCTCCAGCATGTTTTGTTTATTGTGATAATAAGGTTTAGATCCCTGGAGCATGTGGCTCTGAGGGATTGGGATTTCTTTAAGTGTAGCATGTCCAACAGCTCTGGGTTTGACATGGCCTTGTATGTTAAGCAGAGATTGCCTCTGAGTAGACGATATGCGACAGAGTATAGCTGGAGTTTTTTAAGGTGGTCAGCATATGGCATCTGCTTTAGGACTGTGATTCTTTTAGTGAGGTATGATATGACTAGGTACTTGATTATACTTAGGAATATAGTTTACTGCAGGCTTGAGCAAGAACAAAGACAGTTTTTGGCTAAGAAATCTTTAAGAATGATTTTAAATGACAGGAGGGAGGGTTGTGACCTGAAGGATACAGGTAAAGGGTTCCAGGCTTTAGCAACATAGAATGATTACAGACCATGCACAGCAGATTTGAAAGGCTTGAGGATGAAACTTTGTGATCTTTTTCTATGCAATATATAAAAAAGTATATGAATTTTCAATCTGATGTTTATAACTGCATTCTACTGGGAAATGCAGCAGTTAAACATACGATGGGAATTACATAGCAGACATGTGAAACACAAACTGCAATTATTTTGCCTGTGATTATAAGATAAGTCATGAATCCTAGTCTTGAAAACTAAGAGCTATAAAACTGCAACAGAAAAATTCTGTAAGTCATGATCAGGAAAATAAACTCATTAGCCGGTAAATGTGAAACTCTATTTAAAGTCATCTTTGGTTGCTTTATGAGGAAGGCAGGAGCCAAATAGCTAACTGAACATCCAGTCCATTGAGGAAACTGAAGAAAGGGAGCTAATGGTGTACAGATCTGTTAGTTTGTTTTCTGCATTTATATATCTGCCTGTAATGTATTCTATAAATTTAGCCAGTGTAGTTCGAGCACATAAGTCACTACCTGTGACATCTCCTGGAAATTTATTCAGTGCACAGTAAGTCCTTTAGTATAGAGATAAGCTAAGAAAAAAGTTTAGATGCTGGCAGATATTTTTATTTCTTGTAATATATTTATTCAGTGTATTTATTTTATGTTTTCTCTGGGCATGTTCATATTTTCTACATATTTAACTGTCTGTTGCACTGCTTAACTCATTCTTTCTTAAGTAAAGTATTAGTATTGATTTACTTGTAAAGGGTTTGGCAGGTCATCTATTCACATAATTACTGATTGATAAGAAGGTCTTTATTACTAAATGTTGACAAGCTGGTGGCACCTATCACTAAGTGGCAAAGCTGATATGCTACATATTACCATTTGTGTTTTATAAGTGTTTGGGTTATTATCACAACAGGAATAGTAACTGTGAGTTCTTCAGTTAAGTAATCTGCAATGGTGGCAGTTTGCAACCTTGGGCCTGAACAACAGACCATTAGTGCTAGAAAATATTATCTGTCTTATCTGGAAATTATTGCGTTATATGTGAGTTTGTGGGTGTAAGAGTACATTCAAAGAACACTTATCAGGGCAAGTGAGCACTGGAAGGCACTGAAACCCAGAGAGAGAGAAATGGGTGAGAAAGAGGTCTATAAAACTAGTCCAAAGATTCTGCTTGGTGGGGTGTTTATTTTGAAGCCTATTTCTGGGGGTGGATGGTGCAGTTCCAAACCCAGGGCAATGGTGTACATTTCTAGGATGGTCTTGAGACTTAGCTATACTTGGTAAGGTGATTATCAACTCATAGTTTTGAGCCTTGTTTATACTTTTTTAGAAGATACCAGACATCTTTTGGAGGAGAAGCTGGGGGAGGGCCACAAGGGAAGTGTTTAGACAGGCTCATCTCTCAAACTGGTCTATACAGAGCACAAGGGAGTTAGCCAAGGAGGATCCTGATTCTCAAGAGAAGGAGACCCATATACTGGGACAAAGGCTTGTTTTTCACTCAAAGTCTCCAATAAGAGTGCTAGAGGGAGAAGTGATATTGCAGCTGGTAGTACCAAGGGCCAAACGACAGGCACTTTTAGGCATAACCCATGATATTACCTTTTCAGGCCATATGTGCATAAAGCATATAAAATAAGTGTTATACTGAATTTCTACTGGTTAAAAATTGCAGAAGATGTAACTGGATACTACAAGACATGTGAGCAGTACTAAATGGTTAGTAAGATTGGGGATACAGCTAAAGATGCTTTGATGCCTTTACCTGTTATTACATAACTATTTCAAAGAGTTGTTTCTATTGGGGTGACATTTGTGCAGAGTTTGCATGACCTCCCTGTGTTTACATGTGTTTCCTCCGGGTGCTCCAGTTTCCTCCTACATTCCCAAGACATGCTGCAGGTGGATTGGACACTCTAAATTGACCCTAGGTGTGAGTGTGTGCATATGTGTATGCCTTCTGAGGAAGGTTGGGCTCCAGGCTCAAAACTCTAATGCCACACATTCTGGGGACCATTGATCCAATGTGGTAATCCCTAACTGGAGCAGCTGAAAGGAGAAGAAGTTTCTTTTTGTATCTATCACAAACAACAAAGGTTAGAGATATTTCTTGGTAGTTGTGACAATGCTATTTTGTATCATGAGGTAGTAACTCTGTCATCTACTGCCACAGAGAAAGTGAAAAATGGTTTGTTAAAATTTTCAGCAGGGTAATACTGACAAGGGCTGGTGCTAGCATTTTGGGGGCCCCAGCAAGTGTCATGCTGGGAGCCCTACCTAGGAGGATGTAAGGTGTGGCCACACCCCCTTCCCTTTACTTCAATCCTCAAAGTTTGCTAGAAAACCAAATTGCTTTGAGGGACAGATTACAATGTCAAGCACTGTCTGAAACTGCCTCAAAGCTCATACCCCCTTGTCACCAACCTCTCACCATGTAAGGCATAAGATTAGGGCTTTAAAACACTGGGCTTCTGAGCTAATAAAGATGTTGGAGCAGATTTTGCAGTAGCATGCATTGTATGAGCCCACATTTTTTTGAGGGTAACAGACCAAAAATACCAGGTGAACATCCCAACACTGGACATCATTCTCATAGTCCCTACCCCCGCCTAATGTTTCAGCTCATTTCTAAACAAAGCCAAAAATAATCATAGAACAAAGGCATAACATTAGAGATAGCTTTAAACATTGCTATTATAAACTTACACAGGTAGTAGAATTACAGAGTATGCATTAGTATGAATTAAAACGTCAGTACATTCTGCAGAATTCTCATAGCCCCTACCTCCCAATGTTTCCGCATAATAATTCCAGATAAAGCCAAAATAAATTGCAGAGCAGAGATATAATGCTAGCAATAGCTTTAAGCATTTTTTAAACATTGTTTTAAACTTATAAAGATAATATAACAAGTTTTCCATCAGCATGCATTACATTAATTCCTGTACTTTCTTCATTCTCACAGCCCCTACCCCAACCCTTCAGCTCAAGAACTCTGGACAAAGCACAAAAGCATAAGACAAAAGCTAAACATTAGGGAAACCCTTTAAAAATGCTTATAAAATGACTGAATGGCTTTTCCTATAATCTGGTGTATTACTTTGCTTCAGTCTGAAAGTTTTGCTAGAAAACCAAATTGTTTTGAGGGACAGTCTAACAGCTTTCACAATGCCCATACCCACACCACTAACCTCTTAGCACAGTAATTCTGGATGAAGCAAAAACAAATAAATAAAAAAATAAGAACAAGACAAAGGCATTAATTTAGGGATTTAAAACACTTGGCTTATGAACCAATAAAGATACTAGTATAACAGATTTTGCAGTAGCATGCATTGCGTGAACCAATATTTTTTTATGAGAAACAGACCAAAAATACCAAACAAACATAAGAACACCATGCAACATTTTCACAACCCCTGCCATCCTCCTAACCGCTGAGCACAACAGTTCTAGATAAAGCCAAAAATAATTGCAGAACAAAGGCAGAACATCAGGGATAGTTTTAAACATTGCTATTATAAATGCAGAAAATTTTGTAGAACAGGGTTTGCATTAAAATTATATTTGTGCATTCTGCAACATTCTTTCAGCACAATTCTGGACAAAGCAAAAAGCAAAAAAAAAAAAAAAAAAAAAACAGGGCAAAGGCATAACATCAGGCATTTAAACACTCATTAAACACTCATCTAATAAACTTATAAAGATGCTGGAACAGGTCTTGCATTGCATGGATTCAAATTTTTCATGAGATAGAACAAAAAATCCCAAGCAGACATGAAGACATTCTACAACGTCCTCACAGCTCGTAATCCCCTCCCAACCTCTCAGCACAACAATTCTGGACAAAGCAAAATAATCATAGACCAAAGGCATAGCACAAGAGATAGTTGTAAATACTGATGTTACAAACTTAAAAAAGAAATATTAGAATAACAGGGTTTGCATTAGTCTACATTAAATCATCATCTACATTTTCTCAGTCACTATCACCCCACTACTAACCTGTCAGCACAATTCTGGACAAAGTAAAAGTAAATAAATAAAAATATGACTATTCTTATGCAGGACTGAGTAAAAAAAATAGAATGTGGGCATTAATTATTACAGACAAGCCCCCCCCCCCCATCTCTTAGCACAAGAATTCTGGACAAAACTAAAATAAAACTATTTAAACTAAAACCTCTCTCCACCCCCCACCCCTCAATCCTCCCAGAATTCTGGGGACAAATATTGCAATCCTCATCTCCCTGTGCCCCCCCCCCAAAAAAAAAAAACAAAAAAAAAAAAACCTCAGCAACTTACCTTTTTCCTGTAGTGAAAGGCTGCAGCTAATCCTCTACTCACACTAAATTAAAGGTTGACCCTTGATTGCTACCACAAAGACCATTTCAGCCTTTTCAAATTTGTCCTTAAAAGGGCAATTTTTCAGAACTTTTTAAAAATTACCCTTACAAGGGCAGTTGAAAATGCAGCTCCTTGGCTTATCCCAATGATCGTTGCTGAAAGGCTTCTTCCAAAGTCCTTGTGCTCCTTACACTACCAGTAATCCAATAAACGATCTCCCAAAAATTCAAGTAGCAAAGCAAACTTTTCTGTTGAAAAACAAGAGAAAGGAATGATTGCTACACATGTGCCTTTTTAAAGGTAACTGACACAGGAAGTGCTTTGCAAAGACCACTTCTTGAAGAGAAAAAGAAAAGCAACACATAACTTACTTCCTTGGTTGCTGCAACCAATCAGGTCCTTGTTTCACTGAAGCGGACCTGATGGAATGCAGCTTTCAGCTGACATCACAGCTTACAGGAAGGCAGTTTATTAAAAGTTTTGATGGTACCATGAATTGTGCAATGCTGCCATAATTATGGGTCTGCGAGAACCAGAACCGGGCAAAGAGGAAGGAGAAACCTGTGGCCGCTTGTGTGCAAGTTGTCTGCACATTGTTAGTGGGGGCCCTTATGTGCTGGGAGATAACTAGGGCCCCTCCACGGCCGCGGGTTTGGCGGGTACCTAACGCCAGCTATGATACTGACAGAAATGTCAGTTTCATGTCAGTCCTGCAAACCTGTTTGTGGAGGCACTGAGAGGTAAAACGTTTAAAGACAATCCCAACAACTCATAAATCAGTGGTCTGATAGAGCAGTTTAACTTTATGCTAAAGCCAGGATGAGAGTATTCATAGACCAGTTTTAGCCTGAATGAGACTATTAACACTACCTCCTCTTTGCATGCAGTACACACAAGGAGATTCCCCCAGAAAGGAGGGTTCTATATAAGATGATCAAAGTTTTACAACTTCGAATACCATATGGTCGACACCATATGATCAAAGTTGTAAAACTTTGAACGTCTATAAAAAAAAATTAACAAAAAAAAAGTAACCTGATGAGTTAAAACAGAGGGGTAAGCCCCCTAGCACCCCTTACCCCCCTGCTCTTTAAATATACCAACTCTGAGATCGCACTGCAGTGTGGTAAGGGGAAATATTCCCTTTGCCACATTATAGTACTGTCTCAGAGTTGGTATATTTAAAGAGCGGGGGGTGTGATGGGTGCAGCCCCCCACATGGGGGTGCAGGGGGCTTGCCCCCTGCTTTCAGCAGTTAGTTTTTTTATTTTATGTTCTTTTTTTTTTTTTTAAACATTTGAAGTTTTACAGCTTCAACCATATGGTGTCGATCATATGGTATTCGAAGTTGTCAATCTTCTAATATAGACCCGAAAAGAGTATCCACCTAAGAAAAGGACTTCCCAAAACATTTACAGACATCTTTGCATTGCAATATGTCAGTGTCTCTCTCTCTCTTCCTTTCCCACTGTCTGTCTTTTTCTGCACACACACACACACACACACACACACACACACACACACACACACACACACACACACACACACACACACACACACACACACACACACACATACATGCATGCACACACACTTAAAAATACATTTGCCTTCAGTATTGTTGAGAACAACTTAAAAACTTGAGGTATTTTGCACATATGAACAGACACAGTGCGTTATTTTGACCAACCCAAAGCGACAAGTATGAAAAAAAATGCTCAAGCTTTCCCACACTCTACTGCAGTCCCTTTAACTGCAGCTGACAGTTTGTTATGGTGCAACTCACTGCATTAATAACTGTCACTCTACTTAGTAAAGTTCCACACCTCAGTACTGTTTGCATACTTTCTAAAATATGTCATTGTTCATCTTTCCACTTTTAGCTTATTTGCAGCTGCAAACATCAAGTGCACTTTACAGTTTAAAAAAATCATGCGACTGTCAGTTTGTTTAATAAAATGTGTAATTTGACTACTTGAATACCTTTTTAATATGAAAAAAAACTCTGAATCTTTCAATGCTTTTCTCCAATAATATAAATGTTTAAGTGCATTTGTTAGTATGTAGTTTTAGTCCAGTGTTGATGAAAAAGTTTTTTTTTTTCTGTTTATTTTTTGTCTTGGTGTGTATCACTATACTAACACAAAAGTACAGATAATTAAATGGTGGTAGGTGTTAATTACAGAGAGGTTTTATTTATCCTGCAAATCTGTAAAACTAACACCCTCAACACCTGCCTGGGAGAAAAAAACGCTGTTCCGTACATTCGATATTCTGTGGTTTTGCTTATTTGCCGTTGATTTAAGAGCATTTGCTCTTTTGAAACTTTGACTTTGTAATATAGACCCATGTATTCAGTGCACAACCATGCAAAAGTGGCTTGATGATAGTACACTTCAACAGATGCCAGACAAAAACAGGGGGCAGGATATGTCCTCTATCTGCTTTTATACATGAAACTTGCAGTTGCTTCTAGCCAAATACTTTTATATAGTTATGCTTCTGGAAAGCATTCAAAATAGATTAACAGTATTAAAGAGGATCTAACTAGCCATCCTGTAACACTCTAACAATCAAATGGACCAAACCTTATGGATGTTGTTAAATTTTATTTATTTATTTATTTATTTATTTGACATTTGTTAACCAGGTTGGTCTAGCTGGTCCAGGAGCCCGTTTTCAGTGGAGACCCGAGGAGAAAATGGGAGGAGAATAATGTGTTTTTGTGTGTGTGTGTGTGTGTGTGTGTAAGTACCAGATGCCATCTTACGGATTATTAAGTATGGTGTGACATGCTGCATGTCATGGTGATGACAAGGTTTTACATACCCCAACATACTATGTGTTGTGTGTGACATCGTCTGACTTTAAAAATATCAGCTACATTCTTCTTCATTGGCAACTGATGTACCAGGTGACACTGAACAGGTGGACAGTAGTGTAGTTCTGTTTTCTGAATCATGCTACTTCCTGATCTACACCAATCAGAGTCACTCATGTCTTATATATGGTAAGAAGTCACAGAGAGCAAGTGTTTTTAAATTTTGAATCCAGTTATGTCCTCATCTCCATTACATATGTCGGTGCATAAAGAGCTGAACACACACTGAGCTCCAAATAAAAACAGAGCATATATGTTTCTAACCAAATGCTTCAGCCCCCTTGGTTACATTACAATGGTTAATTAAATCAAAAGGTGCTTCAACAAAGTATTAGTTTAAGGGTGTGCACACAACAAAGTATTAGTTTAATGGTGTGCACACTTATGCAACCAGCGTATTCTATGTTTTTTATTTTTTATATTTTTCCCCCTAACAGAGTTGTTCATGTTTCAACTGAATTGTACAGGTTATAGGTCACATTAAAGGTGGGAAAAATTTTGGATACCAACACTTACTATATTTCAGCACAAGTACATACAGAAACAAATAAAACATAAACCATATTACTGTTTGTTCTCCAAGTATAAGCAGGGGGCAAGCCCCCCTGCATCCCCCATGTGGAGGGCTGCGCCCCACACACCACCTGCTACTTAAATATATCAACTCCATGATTGCACTTAGTATAGTGAAGTGCAATCTTGGAGTTGATATATTTAAGTAGCAGGGTAATGAGGTGCAGGCAACTGCCTCCCTGCACATAGACGAATGGTAATATGTTTCTGTATGTACTTGTGCTGGAATATAGTAAGTGTTGGTATCCTGTGTGTTTTCAGGATTTTGAGTTTTCAGTATTTTGAACTTTTGAGATTTTGGTCACAGGATTTTGGGCTTTCAGGATTCTGTAGCACTTTTATATATATATATATATATATATATATATATATATATATATATATATATATATATATATATATATACATACACGCACACATGTATATTGGTGGTTAACTGTTAGAAGTCTTGCCTGCTGTCCATGATGTATGAGACCAGGGTTCAATTCCCAGCTAATGTAGCTTGGTATTTAGTGCAGCAGTTGGCAAACAGTATTATGGTGATCTATTACTGATCTATTTTCTGTGGTACAGGGATTGATGTGTGTAAATGTATATATAATCAGTGTGTGTGAATATGTGTGTGTGCGTGTGTGCGTGTGCGTGTGTGTGTGTGTGTGCGTGTGTGTGTGTGTGTGTGTGTGTGTGTGTGTTTATATATACACACACACACACACACACACACTCATGGACATACACATTGACTCCTTCACTGGTCTATAGCCTATATTACTGTTAAAGTGACTCAGTTAGGTTCAAAGTCCATTGTGAAGAATTTTGGATAGCTATGAAAAGTCAGTAATACAGAAGCAGAATTTGTAGAAGTACTGAATAAACCTTTACCTGTTTTTTGATGTTGAATATACATAACTACTGTTGTTGATGTTCTGTTTTGTATGCTGGTAGATTTATGCTGCATGGCTTATGTTTTTTAAATATCTTAATTGAGTTATCGCTTGTGACACAGGCAAATTTACATTTATACAAACATAATCAAACTGTATTAACTAACATTATCCTTCACATATATTGCTACATATCATATAGCCTAAGCAACATTACATAAACTATTCAATCCCTGACCCTTTTTTAAAACAAGAAACATCTTTATTAACCTTCACTTACGAAATAAGCAATCATAATTTATATAAATGAAAACTAACCACACCGACACAGTCTTAGTTGCAAACATTTTACATCACAAACCATACTGACATACTCCCAGATGCATTAATCATCACTTATAATCTACCCAATCATTTTTCAAACATTACATAGCTCATTTAAGTCCTGCCTTCTTTTAAACCCCATTCCTCCCCTGTATGTTCCCACACTTCCCATTTTTTCCTATGTAGTTTGCTCCTACACTTTTCTAAAGATCTCAATTCCAGTTGTTTTGTCTCTGTTACTATATTCATTACTTCTAATGTAGTTGGTTTAGATTTTGATTTCCATTTTCTATTAATTGTTTTTTTATTTTCGCAGTCACAATAATTAGACCTAGGAAGGCCTTACTATGTCTAGACAATTCTGATTCTGTATCATAGCTCAGAAAAACTGCATGGCTCATATTTCTACATTTCTTCATAATTCTGTGATCAAATAATTAGTATATTTCAGGTAGGATTGGATCATGTGGGTGGGAAAAGACACAGAAATAGTATATTTAAGTTAGGATTGGATCATGTGGGTGGTAAAAGCCACACTGTATGGATCAACATTTTGACTTTACTGTGCAAGAAATATTTCTTTACTCACTCTTTATATCTATCTAGCTATATATATATATATATATATATATATATATATATATATATATATATATATATATATATATATATATATATATATATATATATATATGTATATATATATATATATACATATATATATATATATATATATATATATACATATATATATATATATATATATATATATATATATATATATATATATATATATATATATATATATATATGTATATGGATTCACTTTATAATCCTGAAATTCTGAAATACCGAATTTCAGAATCTCGAGATCATAATGCAAAAAACTTACAATACAGAAACCCCAGAAGCGTGAATTTCAAAATCCCGAATAGTACACGCAAACATGCACATACACACACCTTCCCCCCCAACACAAACAGATGAACCTACACTACAAACAAGCTGGGGGGCAAGTCACCCTGCACCCCCCACAACCCCCCCTGACTTAGATATTCTAACTCCAAGGTCGCACTACACAGACACACACAAAAACACCACCATACAAGCTACATTCCTCTTGCACATACAAATCACAGTAACACTGACACACTCTAAATCCCCTAAACAAAACCCTTAAACATAAACACTTACCTGAATCTCCACCTATCCATTCATACAGTGCAACACCAGAAGCACTATTTCAAAATCTCTGAACTTCGGGATTTTGAAATTCGTGCTTCTGGTGTTTCGGTATTGTAAGCTTTCGGCTTTATGATCTCGGAATTATGAAATTCGGTATTTCTGAATTTCGAGATTATGAAGTGTTCCCATAGATATATATATATATATATATATATATATATATATATATATATATATATATATATATATATATATAAAATCACAGTCACAAGTATACGTGCACATGCTTGTGTGTGTGTGTGGCTTCATGTACACATACACACATACTCTCATATACAGTGCCCGAGATTCCGGGGAAATAGTATCCACAGTGCTACTAGATCTCTCAAAGGGATTTGATACTGTTTCTCATTTTCATCTTCTGGACCATCTCTCAAACCTAAATCTCTCTCAAAATACTATCTCCTGGTTCTCAAGCTATTTGTCTGACAGATCTCAGGCTGTGAAATGGGGAAAAGGTATCTCTTCTTTTCTCCTCACCCCAACTGGAGTAACTTAAGGATCTTTTCTTGGTCCAATGCTGTTCAGTATCTTTATCAATACATTTCACTCTGCTATTCCTAACACCAAACTTATTCAATACGCTAATGACTCAACTTTAGCCTGTTCGGCCTGCAATCTCCCTCAACTTCTAACTAATACCCAGACTGCCTTTTCAACCACCGAGGCCTGGATGCACCAAAACCACCTCTCCCTAAATGCAACCAAATCTAAAATATTAATCTTCCTACCATCAAAATCTTTCCCTTTTGATAAAACCTCTTTCCAAATTCTAAGCCAAAACAACTCTCCTATCGAAATTGTCCACCATGCCAAATTGCGGTGTGTAATCATAGATAAGAACCTAAAATTTGACTATCATATTCTTCAAAACATAAAGAAAACCCACCAAAAACTCTGAATGCTATACAGGAACAATCACTTCCTTTCACCATATACCAGACATACTCTTGCCTCTTCGTACCACCTTCCCTCCCTAATGTATGGCACTCCCCTACTGACCAATCTATCTGTATCTCTTACTTCCAAACTAGGAAACTGTTGTAACAAAATTTCTAAATTCACCACCAACTCCAAAAACTCCTCCCATCACTGCCTTGGCCTTCGCTCACTAAACTGGCTAGAACTCCCTAACTATCTGGACTACCTCCAGCTCCTCACAGTGCACAGACTACTCTTCAACCCCACGCAATGTCCAGCCCCTCTCTAACATCCTTCTCCCCTATGTTCCTAATATAACCCTTAGATCTTTGCAACAAAACTTAATTACAATTCATAAACCTAAGCACCCACCAGGGCAACTACTCCTCTCTTTCTCCCTAGCCAAAAAATGGAATTCTCTTCCCCTACCCTAAGAACAATGCAGAACTTGGACATCTTCAAAACTCAACTTCATTCCCACCTTTTCTTAACCTGGAAATGTAATTGCATTCTTCCAACATAGCTCATCCCTTCCTGACCTCTATAACTAAGCTTCATCTCATCTACCTGATACTCACTTTATTCAACCTAATAGGAACAAATAATACTCCAACAATCTGCCTGCCCTAAATTGCTACCTTTAAATCTTAAATTTCTACCTATTCTTTTAGATTTTATAAATATGTCTTTAAAATAATAATGTCAATCTACATTTGACTGTCTTTGAATAGTGTAAATTCCTCTCTCAATCTGTAAATATGCTTGTATCTGCCGCTGTGTAAATAAGCTTCTATTTGTATTTGACAACTGTTTAATTTTTCTTCATTATTAATATTTGTATTATGTATTCTTAGTGTAAATTGTATAGTTGGAGCTTTTCTCCCCGGGCCTCCACTAAAAACGGGCTCCTTGGGCCCAGTGGACTTTCCCAGTCATCAAACTGGAAATAAATAAATAAATTACATAAATAAATAAATAACTATAGTGACCACATAGTCCTACTAAGGAGACTTCTTATAGGTTCACAGGTAGGTACTAGGCTATTGGCCCTAGGGCCTGTATCAGCCTAGCCAAACGATACCCTGGCTTTTGCCAAACAAGAAAAGTATTTTCCTGTGCCCCTGTCAAGCAGAGCCACAGAAGTGATCCCCGGGGTGAATTTCCTATCTCCCATCCAATCATCAAGATTTTTCTTGAAGAGTGCTAATGAGGAGCTTTGTTTGCTATAGATAGGTAGTTTGTTCCAGAGTATGGGAAGTCTCTGGGACAGGAATCTATCCCTCCAGCATGTTCTGATTATTGTGGTGACAAGGTTTAGATCCCTACACTGTGTAACTTGGATGGATTGGGATTTCTTAAAGTGGAGCATGTCCAACAGCTCTGGGTTTGACATAGCTTTGTATGTTAGGCAGAGATCACCTCTGAGTAGGCGATATGCGACAGAGTAAAGCTAGAGTTTTTTGAGATGGTCTGCATAGGGCATCTGTTTGAGGCTGGTAATCCTCTTTGTGAGGTATTTCTGTGGCCTTTCCAGCTGTTGTAGATGTCTTGTGAGGTACATACCAAAAGGGACGTTGTACTCTATAATGGGTCTAATGAGTGATGAGTAGAGGGGAACAATGACCTCTTTTTTCCTGGATGAGAAACCTTTTGTGATGAGGTGTGCCATGTAGAAGGATTTCCTGACTACTGTGGTGATGTGATTATCAAAGGAGAGACTACTGTCCACCTGTGTCCCAAGGTCGCTTATCACACTTTCAGTGCTACCGCCTATGTGGTAGTTCATGGGTACAGAGTTTTTACCAAAAGGGATGACAATGCACTTTTTGAGCTTGAGGCCATGGCTTTAACACCAGGCATCTATCTCAGTGAGGCCCTTTTGTAGGATGTCCCACATTGTTAGGAGTTTCGATTATGGCTCCTAGTTTGCAGTCATCTGCAAACTTTGTTAGCCAACGACCTTCTGTGTTAGCCTGTACTTCAGAGAAATAGATACCAAACAGGAGAGGACCCAGGAGTGAACACTGTGGTACTCCACTTGTCACTGGTCTGAAGTTAGATTTAGAGTATGCTACTTTCACAGTGTGAGTTCTGTCAGTGAGCCAGTTGGCAACCCATCTTGTGACATAGGGATTTATACCTAGTTTAGTGAGTTTATCTATAATTCCAGAGTGGGGGATGGTGTCGAAAGCCATGGTGAGATCTAGATAGGCTGTGTGAACCACCTTACCCTCATTTATGGCTTTGGTGACCACTTCAAAGAAGTCTATCAGGTTTAGGAGACATGATCTGCCTTTTACAAACCCAAACTGGGTAGGGTCCAGTGTTTGGAGATTACCAATGTCATTGTTTATAAGTTTCATGATCATGTTCTTCTTCTTCCTTTCCTTTCGGCTTTTCCTGGTTAGGGGTCACCACAGTGGAACAACATTCCACAGAACGATTGGCAGTGGGGTTTTATGGTGCTGAGTTGCCCACCCAGAAACCGACCTTCCACACAAGGCATACACATGCACACATTCAACTCACACCAACGGCCAATTTAGAGTGTCCAACCCACCTACAGCGTATCTTTAGGATGTAGAAGGAAATTGGAGCACCTGGAGGAATCCCACGTGACTACAGGGAGAACATGCAGACTCTGCACAGCAGGTACCCCAGCTGAGAATCGAATTGGAGAACCTCTTGCTGTGAGATGACAACACTAACTGCTGCACCACCGCAGCCGCCCAGAGACTGCATTACAAAAATTGTTTCAGTTAAGTACAACAACCAACATATGATGTATGCATGGTACTTACCCCTTATATTGCACTTAATTGTTTCAGTTAAGTACAACAACCAACATATGATGTATGCATGGTACTTACCCCTTATATTGCACTTAACTGTTTCAGTTAAGTACAACAACCAACATATGATGTATGCACAGTACTACCCCACTAACATATGATGTATGCATGGTACTTACCTCTTATATTGCACTTAATTGTTTCAGATAAGTACAACAACCAACATATGATGTATGCATGGTACTTACCCCTTATATTGCACTTAACTGTTTCAGTTAAGTACAACAACCAACATATGATGTATGCACAGTACTACCCCACTAACATATGATATATGCATGGTACTTACCCCTTATATTGCACTTAATTGTTTCAGATAAGTACAACAACCAACATATGATGTATGCACAGTACTTACCCCACCAACATATGATGTATGCATGGTACTTACCCCTTATATTGCACTTAACTGTTTCAGTTAAGTACAACAACCAACATATGATGTATGCATGGTACTTACCCCTTATATTGCACTTAACTGTTTCAGTTAAGTACAACAACCAACATATGATGTATGCACAGTACTACCCCACTAACATATGATGTATGCACCGTACTTACCCCTTAGATTGCACTTAACTGTTTCAGTTAAGTACAACAACCAACATATTATATATGCATGGTACTTACCCCTTATATTGCACTTAACTGTTTCAGTTAAGTACAACAACCAACATATGATGTATGCACAGTACTACCCCACTAACATATGATGTATGCACCGTACTTACCCCTTACATTGCACTTAACTGTTTCAGTTAAGTACAACAACCAACATATTATATATGCATGGTACTTACCCCTTATATTGCACTTAACTGTTTCAGTTAAGTACAACAACCAACATATGATGTATGCACAGTACTACCCCACTAACATATGATGTATGCATGGTACTTACCTCTTATATTGCACTTAATTGTTTCAGATAAGTACAACAACCAACATATGATGTATGCACAGTACTACCCCACTAACATATGATGTATGCACCGTACTTACCCCTTACATTGCACTTAACTGTTTCAGTTAAGTACAACAACCAACATATTATATATGCATGGTACTTACCCTTATATTGCACTTAACTGTTTCAGTTAAGTACAACAACCAACATATGATGTATGCACAGTACTACCCCACTAACATATGATGTATGCATGGTACTTACCTCTTATATTGCACTTAATTGTTTCAGATAAGTACAACAACCAACATATGATGTATGCACAGTACTACCCCACTAACATATTATATATGCATGGTACTTACCCCTTATATTGCACTTAACTGTTTCAGTTAAGTACAACAACCAACATATGATGTATGCACAGTACTACCCCACTAACATATGATGTATGCACCGTACTTACCCCTTACATTGCACTTAACTGTTTCAGTTAAGTACAACAACCAACATATTATATATGCATGGTACTTACCCCTTATATTGCACTTAACTGTTTCAGTTAAGTACAACAACCAACATATGATGTATGCACAGTACTACCCCACTAACATATGATGTATGCATGGTACTTACCTCTTATATTGCACTTAATTGTTTCAGATAAGTACAACAACCAACATATGATGTATGCACAGTACTACCCCACTAACATATTATATATGCATGGTACTTACCCCTTATATTGCACTTAACTGTTTCAGTTAAGTACAACAACCAACATATGATGTATGCACAGTACTACCCCACTAACATATTATATATGCATGGTACTTACCCTTATATTGCACTTAACTGTTTCAGTTAAGTACAACAACCAACATATGATGTATGCACAGTACTACCCCACTAACATATTATATATGCATGGTACTTACCCCTTATATTGCACTTAACTGTTTCAGTTAAGTACAACAACCAACATATGATGTATGCACAGTACTACCCCACTAACATATTATATATGCATGGTACTTACCCCTTATATTGCACTTAACTGTTTCAGTTAAGTACAACAACCAACATATGATGTATGCACAGTACTACCCCACTAACATATGATGTATGCATGGTACTTACCTCTTATATTGCACTTAATTGTTTCAGATAAGTACAACAACCAACATATGATGTATGCACAGTACTTACCCCACCATCATATGATGTATGCATGGTACTTACCTCTTATATTGCACTTAATTGTTTCAGTTAAGTACAACAATCAACATATGATGTATGCATGGTACTTATCCCACCAACATGTGATGTATGCATAGTACTTACCCCTTATATAGCACTTAATTGTTTCAGTTAAGTACAACAACCAACAAATGATGTATGCATGGTACTTACCCCACCAACATATGATGTATGCAAGGTACATACCCCTTATATTGCACTCAATTGTGTCATTTAAGTACTAAAACCAACATATAATATATGCATGGTACTTACTCCACCAACATATGATGTATGCACAGTACTTATCCCTTATATTGCACTCAATTGTTTCATTTAAGTACCAAAACCAACATATGATGTATGCATGGTACTTACCCCACCAACATATGATGTATGCACAGTACTTACCCCATCAACATATGATGTATGCACGGTACTTACCTCTTATATTGCACTTAATTGTTTCAGTTAAGTACAACAACCAACATATGATGTATGCACAGTACTTACCCCACCAACATATGATGTATGCACAGTACTTACCCCACCAACATATGATGTATGCACCGTACTTACCCCTTACATTGCACTTAATTGTTTCAGTTAAGTACAACAACCAACATATGATGTATGCACAGTACTTACCCCACCAACATATGATGTATGCAGGGTACTTACCTCTTATATTGCACGTAATTGTTTCAGTTAAGTACAACAACCAACATATGATGTATGCACAGTACGTACCCCACCAACATATGATGTATGCACCGTACTTTCCCCTTACATTGCACTTAATTGTTTCAGTTAAGTACAACAACCAACATATGATGTATGCACCGTACTTACCCCTTACATTGCACTTAATTGTTTTAGTTAAGTACAACAACCAACATATTATGTATGCATGGTACTTATCCCCTTATATTGCACTTAATTGTTTCAGTTAAGTACAACAACCAACATATGATATATGCACGGTACTTATCCCTTATATTGCACTTAATTGTTTCAGTTAAGTACAACAACCAACATATGATGTATGCATGGTACTTTTCCCACCAACATGTGATGTATGCATAGTACTTACCCCTTATATACCACTTAATTGTTTCAGTTAAGTACAACAACCAACATATGATGTAAGCATGGTACTTACCCCACCGACATATGATGTATGCAAGGTACATACCCCTTATATTGCACTCAATTGTGTCATTTAAGTACTAAGACCAACATATAATATATGCATGGTACTTACTCCACCAACATATGATGTATGCACAGTACTTATCCCTTATATTGCACTCAATTGTTTCATTTAAGTACTAAAACCAACATATGATGTATGCATGGTACTTACCCCACCAACATATGATGTATGCACAGTACTTACCCCACCAACATATGATGTATGCACAGTACTTACCCCACCAACATATGATGTATGCACGGTACTTACATCTTATATTGCACTTAATTGTTTCAGTTAAGTACAACAACCAACATATGATGTATGCACAGTACTTACCCCACCAACATATGATGTATGCACAGTACTTACCCCACCAACATATGATGTATGCACCATACTTACCCCTTACATTGCACTTAATTGTTTCAGTTAAGTACAACAACCAACATATAATGTATGCACAGTACTTACCCTACCAACATATGATGTATGCATGGTACTTACCTCTTATATTGCACTTAATTGTTTCAGTTAAGTACAACAACCAACATATGATGTATGCACAGTATGTACCCCACCAACATATGATGTATGCACTGTACTTACCCCTTACATTGCACTTAATTGTTTCAGTTAAGTACAATAACCAACATATGATGTATGCACCGTACTTACCCCTTACATTGCACTTAATTGTTTCAGTTAAGAACAACAACCAACATATGATATATGCACGGTACTTACCCCCTTATATTGCACTTAATTGTTTCAGTTAAGTACAACAACCAACATATGATGTATGCATGGGACTTACCCCTTATATTGCACTTAATTGTTTCAGTTAAGTACAACAACCAACATATGATGTATGCATGGTACTTATCCCACCAACATGTGATGTATGCATAGTACTTACCCCTTATATAGCACTTAATTGTTTCAGTGAAGTACAACCAACATATGTTGTATGCATGGTACTTACCCCACCAACATATGATGTATGCAAGGTACATACGCCTTATATTGCACTCAATTGTTTCATTTAAGTACTAAAACCAACATATGATGTATGCATGGTACTTACCCCATCAACATATGGTGTATGCATGGTACATACCCCTTATATTGCACTCGTTTCATTCAAGTACTAAAACCAACATATGATGTATGCATGGTATTTATTCCACCAACATATGATGTATGCAGGTTACGTACCCCTTATATTGCACTCACATGAAACTGCATTATTCATTTGTTATTAGTTTTCATCCAGGTCTATTTATAATGTGAATTGTGTTCAACATTATTCATACTCTCATCATCCAAATATGATGTAATCCTTGACTTTGTAGTTAATAATTCTGAATTGTGTTTTTCCTTGCTCTTTCACTGGACCTTTACTTATTTTGTGATACATTCTCTTTTTTGATGTGTTTCTTTCACTTCCATAGTGCACTGTTTCATGTATGGAGCCCACTGAGTGCAGTATATGTCAGATATATGTAAAACACTGAGTTGTTGTGTGAGTTTCCCAGGTAGGTGTTGAACTCTTTCAAGAGAAGCCCTTTCTTTTTTATTTTTTGTCCACCATCTATTATTATTAAAGACTAGGTGCGACATTCAGTTTTTTTTATTTATTATTATCTCTCTTACTGTCGTCCTGACTTGAAATCTGCCAAGGCATTGGGTAGCTTAAGGTGAGACAACTACTCTCCTCCAATGAAGCTGCTGTGTGAATTTCTTGGGTGTGTGTTAAATCACTGGAATCAAAACCCTTAGTATTGTTTTATTTTTATGTTCATCCTCTAGCATTTTTAAAGACTAGGGGCAACATCCATTTTTTTCTTTATTTAAGACTGTCTTTTTGTGTTGACTTAACTTGGGGAACTCTGCCAGGACAGGAGGTAGCTTAAGGAGAGTGTCTACAGGGTGTTGCTTTGCTTCACTTTTCACTTCTCTTCTCCTCTCCTCTCCTGGATCAGATGTATTGCATCAAGATGCAAAGACTTGTCTTTATTTTAAGCACAAAATACTTTACTACTACCACCCTACTCAAAATATAAAACTTATACAGGTCCCCTCTAAATCAATACAATACCCCTCAAAAATCCTACAGTGTGGTGATGTCCATTTCGACCCAGGCCCCAAAAACCCACTATTTAATCTAAATGGTGATGAGCCACCCTACAAAATTATGATCTAACAAATCCTCCTTCAGCCTTCACCTCAAACTATACCTCTTCCCAGCTGCACTGTCCTATCATTAGACTATCACTTGCCCATATTAATAAAACTAGCACATCAATCCTCCCATCCCATCATTCTCCCACTTGTCTTCCAAAAAAACTGAATATTATCACCATCAATCTCCATAACATTTGTGACAAAATTACAGAACTACATGCCTAGATATAATAGTATAACTCTGATATTCTTGCCATCACAAAAACCTGCCCTAAGCCTAATATTAAAGATTCTGTACTACTCTCTCCAGGCAATAGTATTAGCAGAGCTGTTGGGGTAGTTGAAGTAGCCATAATTTAACCAAGTCTGTGCAATCTGTCTATCACTATTCACACAACATCCCAAAATTCCAAAATGCTGAAATACTTGTACCACTGCTAAAGCTTAACAATAAAAAACATCTATGTTTTGTTACAGTCTGTATCCTACCTGGAAAAAATTATCAATGTTAGAAGAAATCCTCTTCTGGACAGCTAATGAAAAAACATCAGTGATAAAAAAAAAAACTTCTCCTTAAACTCAAACCTTGGTCCACTGCAGCTGATAACCTCCCATCTGAATACTTAAAGATAGCTGTTGATGCCATAGCATACTCAGTCTCCATATAAATGGGTCAATATCCCAATACTCTGCACCCTCACTTTAGAACAAATCCTATATTATCTCTCTTAATAAAAGAAGCATCTCTGCTGATGTCTCTAGCTTTCAGCCAATTGCAATATTATCACCTCTCTCAAAAATTCTTGAATAAAGTATTCACAAGCAAGTCCTCCACTGTCTTCTACAAGAACGTCTCTTAATATTCACTTAGCATGACTTCTGTTCAGCACGCAATACAACTATTGCCCTCCTACCATTCACTGACATCATAAACAAATACAGAGACTTGGCCAAACTTGTTTCTTACTTAATCCTAGACCTATCAAAAGACTTCATTACAGTTTCTCTCCCTAAACTCATGTATAAACTGTCTCAGCCTGGAGTCCCATACCTCTCAACCTGGAAACATCAAAAATCTGGACAAAGGCCCATGAAAAATAGGTACAAATCTGTACGCTGATTAACATAAAATTTGCATACATAATTATGTAACCCCACCCACTCCAATGAAATTATGGGATACCAACTTTCAAACACAAACTGAAATACAGACAACCAAAATATGGCCCTCCACCCCAGTAAGATGCATGTTGTGTTCATTAAACAGACCTCTCACATCACAGGTGCACTAGGGCAATACAAGCACGTCCTGCAACAAGCATACTTCCATTACAATTGTGTAACATGTCAAGGTGGAGATGAGCTTTTCATATAGCAAATATAACAACAGCAGAAAGAACTCTTGTTTCAGCTTGAGATAAGTGCCCCCCCCCCCCAAAAAAAGAAGTGTCCAGAAAATCAGTTGTGGTGACCCACTGACTGCTATCATCTTAGCACTGAATCGAAACAGCTAAAGAAACACGGCAATCAGAAAGTATCCAAGTGTATCATTAACTTTCTGTTTATGAAACTCCATTAGTGCAGATTCTTTATTTGCTAAAGTTTATGTTAGGGAGTCAGCTGCCTTGGACTGTATTCCATGAACATTATAAAGTATAAACATGTACAGTACTGTGCTTCAACCATTTTGTTAAGTTTCATGGAGTCTGAGTCCCTACACTGTCCTTCTCATGCATTTATTATACATTAAAATAATTTCCTATTAAAATTTATGCCAGGATATCATCAAACATTGGCACCTGCTTATTTCTTCTGCCCCTTCTCAGTCAAAGTGAACTCTGGTCAATGGAACCTTAAAATAAACCAGCTGGATCCTGGAATGTAATTATGTGGCTGATACAGTTTAAAACAGTCACACCTCTGAAGAAGGTTACAAAACACTTAATAAGTTACAATGTTCAGAGATTACCTAAGTAAATCATCAGTAACAAGATGATGAAATTAAATAATAAGTATAATAGTTACAAATTATAGCACACACCAGTAAGAGTAAAGCATAGATCATAGCAGCATGTTTTCCTGTATGCAGTTCTCTGGTATTTGACCATAGATCATGTTTAGTCCTGGATTAACAGTTATTACATGCATGCTGTTTTTCAGGGCCTCAGGCTCAGCCCTCATTCTTATTAAACATATTCTGCATAGGAATGAAGTTCAATGAACAGTGCATGTGATGATGATGTCAGGAACAAATTCATAAAAAAAAATGGAAAAAAAAAGAAATGGGAAATTCAGAAATTAAAGGGGTCATGTGGAAATTCGTGGCACCCCAATATTTTGCCCTCAAAACTGGTATTTATCGAGGAATTCAGTACAGTTGAGAGGTATGGCCTGGACTATCCCTTTCTTCATTACTGTGGTTTAATAGCTATTTAACTAACAGGCTCCAGTCTGTAAAACAATAGAATACTCTCTCTCTCTCCTTACCTGCAAGTCTCCACTGATTTCCCAAGGCTCTATTATTGGTCCCCTTCTCTTTAATATCTTTATCAATGACCTCTATAACCCGTAGGTCCAGCCGCTCTTATATAATATGCTTATGATTCCCAGATTGCATGTGTATCTAGCAACCTGCCTTAACTCTTCTATATCACACAAGAAGCTTTTTCATCAGTTGAGAAATGGCTCCATGATGTCCAGCTACTACTCAACTTAAAAAAAATGTTACTGCTATTTTCCCAAAAACACACAAGCCTGATAAAACAAATTTCAAAATCTTTTCACTAAACAAACCAAACCGAAGTAGTCTCTCATACAAAACTTCTTAGAGTATTGTGCATGGTAACTATGACCTGCATGTTCAAAATAACATAAAAAAGACTGACCAAAAATTAGGAATTCCATACAGGCATAAAAACTTCCTTAGCAACACCACCAAAAACTCTCTTGCCATTATCTGCCTTCTCCCACCTTCCTTGTACGGTGCACCCATCCTAACCAACCTTCAGGCTACAGTTATAAATAAGCTACAGGTATGCTATAATAAGGTTGCAAAGTTTGCCACCAACAAATGATATCGCAGCCACCACTGTGTTGCCCTTACGGCTTAGAATTGGCTCAAAATGCCTCACTACTTAGATTACATGCAGCTTATCTCCACACACAGCATTATTCACAAGGCCAATGATTGCCCTTCTTTTAGTCTGATTCTCCATTCCTACCACCCTAATAAACTACTTAGATCTAATTAACATCTTCTCAGCGTACGTAAACCTCACAAATCTTCTGGTCAAAGCCTCTACTCATACTGTGTCACTAAAAATGGAATTCCATCCCTTTGCAAATTAGATCTATCTCTAACTTCTCCAACTTCAGAGAACTACTAAAGGACTACCTAAATAAGACTCAGCTCTGCTCCTGCACTGCCCGAACTAGTTCCTCCCTCCTTCCACCCCAGCAAACTTTTATTAAGTTCTACTCTCCAAGTATAGTCAATCTATTTCTTAGATACAGGAAAAATAACATTTTGCCTGGGCTACATTATCTAGTCATCTCTGTTCCAAACAGTGCATTCAGTGTGTTTAACATCACCTCTTAACTACTGACAGTGTTCTTTTTCATCTTGATATATCTTTCCAGATATTTGCACTACATATGTATAGATTCACACTGTAAGAAATGAAGCTGAATTTTAACTTAGTTAACATGTTGTTCTTTCATATTAGGTTTTGAAATAACTTTATTTTACTGTAACTATATTATGTAAATGTGGAGCTTTTCTCAAAAGTCCTCTGTTGAAAATGAGATTTTATCTCTGTCAGACTTTATAGGTAAACAAATGTTAAATAAATAAAAATAAAATAGAGTTGTAAAGATAAGCTTGTTCATTGTTGAGGCTTGGAGTTAAAGAGTGAAACTAGTACTTAAGAATGCAGTATATATTTTGTTTGGGTTATAATGGAAGAAATTGATGGGGATTGCTTGGAAGAATTAACTTTTATGGGATGTCTAACTTTATGCAACTCGTAACATGTATGCAATTTCCTTTCGTAGATGGGATGTTGAAAAGGTCCTTTGTGCTAAATGTGTAATGGTTGAGATAAGCTATAACTTACATGAAGTGGACAATCAGACTGATTCTGTTGAAGTAATTGCAGTTTTTCAGGTTGACTTCACTTGTAATCATGACATGAAGCAGTGTAACCTGGTGACTTCACTGCAGCATACCTTGGCGACTTCACTACTGCAGTAGACTGTTTGTTTCTTTTCTTCTTTCTGAAGCACTGACTACATGTTTAATCGACCATCATTTAACAGTTGTATAATCTCCTGCTATTGTTTGCTTGAAGTGTTTTCTTCCTTCCATAACACTAAGTGCATTCTGTAAGGTTTTGGTTATTTAGTGACATTATGTACTTCCATTTGTATGTTTAACCTGCATTTATTATATTCTTGTAGAATTTTTATACAGTTTTTTCCTGCCTTTTGGTCCAGGTCATTGTTGAAAAGGGTATTGTGAATAGTGAACACACTCAGTTAACAAATGAATTAATTAATACCACATCTGAGAAGTTTGTAGCTAGTCAACGTTGAGAAAGTCAACCACTGAAAATGCATTAAACTGAAAGTTTTTTTTCCTAGAGTTACATTTCTTGAACAAAGATTACAACAAACCAATGTAAGTTTTAAGCTAGGAGGCAACGCAGCATGAGGAATGACTCAGGTAATAAGTAGTATGGCTTTCCAAAGGCTTTAAGTAACACTTTCCAAAATGTGTTTTTGTTGGTCCAGATCCACCAACACCAAAGGGGACATCAAACTCTTAACGATGAAGCTGGAATTAATAAAACAACATAGACAATATATTGTTCAGTGATGCTGTTTTGACCCTCCTGAATGTTTACGAATCTTTCAAGGCCTCTATCAAAAATGGCTGGTAGTAAAAAAGTAGCAAATAAAGCTTGTTTTTCTTAGGTGATAAGCAGGTGTTGGTTGAGGATGAACTGAACTCTCATGACACTGCAAGTCTTATTTCCCAAGTTAAAAACAGAACAGCTTTAGGCAGCTCAAGCAGTATAGCCAATGCTTTCTCTGATCAAGTTATCCATCTCTTAGGTCAAGAGTAAGATGGGTGAAGTAATGACTGATCCCTCTAGGCCTAATCAAGTTTTAGTCATATATGACTCAATGATTAAAGGAATAAAAAAACTTACTTCCTAGACTCATTAATTAAAGGGTTACTGTTGTTTCATTTTTTTGTGGCAGAATGAAGGATATTATCCTTGTTCCATAAAGAATATCTGGAAGTAAACAGATGCACAACATTGTGATTGGAGTCACACATGACATTCTAAGGATAAAAGACCTACATTTTATAGTGTACTGAACGTGATTATTAATCTTAGATAGATTAGTGTATTCAAACTCATAACAATGTATGTTTTGATATTCAACCAAACTGTGAGGAAAGTATCTCATGATTTCACTAATTGTATTAGAAGGGAAAACTTGGGGGCTTCTCTCATGAAAATGGTTGTATGAGAGGACATGGTTGTACAACGTAATTACTTCATTAAGTATAAATTCCATCTTAGTCACATTGGAAAAGTATACCTGCTAAGTACATTGATCAAGGTGATGAAAATTGTTTATGGACAGCTCAGGTAGACAATATCGTTGGAGAGAAGGAGGATAATCTGTAGGGTTCTTTATGTATAATGCCAGGAATTTAAATAATAAATTAATGTGTTTTGAAAATAGTTGAAAATAGATTATACAGGGCAATATATGATGGGTAAAAGTTATAGAAACCTGGTACTCTAAAACCAATATGCCCTTACCATAGCTGGGTATTATGGCTATCATAACTATCAAAAAGAAAAGAAGTGGGTGATATTTCAATCTGTTACAAAAGGAAAATAATAACATAAGATAAAATAAAATGTATTCTAATCAAGCTTTGAAATAATGAAATGTGAGTTATTAAACATAAGTATAAAATCCTAGTATAATACTATTAGCATGGCTTTCTGCTGCCCCCAAAGATTCTGAAATGCACTTACTGTCTTCCTTTAGAGCAACTATGGCATTCCAGCATAGAACCTTAATGGCCATAACATCATCTGGCCATCTATGTCTACTTATGCTGGCTCCGATGGAGATGGTATGGTAAAGTAAAACCTACAAGAACTCTCAAATAGTAGCAAAAATAACTAGAAATGACAATATCCTGCATGTTATCTGGATAAAGGTCAGTGTATCCAATTGTTGTCTTGACACATTGGGATTTAATCATCTTGTCCTTAGCTGGTAAGTTTTAAGGATGCCCATTCACTGGATTTGACTCAATCCCTTCCCCAAGGAGAGCCTTCTAGAGAGCTGATATACAAAAATTAGTAACATAGTAATGGACTAGAAATGACAGGAAAGTATGTGTCCTGATCAAATGGTCTGCTATTGGAGACTGTTTTACAACTTCAGTTCTGATATAATAAATAGTTAAATTCCTTTGTTTCAATCTAAAACATAGAATGTTACATTTCAAGGGTAGTCAAATAGGACTGAAAAAATAAAGAGAAGGAAGCAGCAACTATACAGGTTATATAGAGGAAGACAATAAGAAACTCTGTAGGTAATATCCGACAGCTAGAGACAATTTCAGGAAAATACTGCAAGTGTCACACAATAAGTATGAGAAATTACTTGTGTTTCTTTAATTCTGGTAACAAGACAGCTTTTTTTTCAAGTACTTCAGATAGTTTAGAAAGGAAAAAAAAGAGAGGGTTTCAATATTGTCGAGAATGAGTATGTTATTTCAGAGTTGCAACATGCGCTGAAGATGTTTCTGTACAAAACATACTAGTGCTACCATCCTCAGTGATGCCCCTATTTTCAGTGAAACCTTTGAGAAACCAGATCCATGTCCTGAAGCACTCTACATCAGCAGGCTCAGATGGGTTTAATGTCTATTTTTTGTCAAACCTCTTATAAAGTGTTTCAGGAAGTTTATTGTTCCTACTCCAAGAATCCCTAAAAGAAGGTTATGTCCAACTCATTTGGAGGAGTGATGCTGTTCTCCATATTCATATTGTGGGTGATGCTGCATCAACAGATACCTGCAGGCCAATATGGCACACTTGTATATTTATTAAACTTTTATTAGCATGGAAGACTGTGCACAGCTGACATAATGTTTAATGTCAGCTGGTAACAACAAACTTATGTAAAAAATATGTTTTTATTTAAATGGTCTGATGAAGTCTCCCCTTGGAGAAACAAAAGCACTTAATGTTTGGAGTATTTTTAATAAAGGAAGAATCGTTCAGCAGCCTAGGTGCTTTTCTATTTTTTACATAATATTTAATGTCCTCACCTCCTAAGCACAAGGTATAAGGTTTGCTCCTGACTCAGGTCAATGCCTGACTAAGATTTGTGTGTTCTCCCTGTGTCTGTATGGGATTCCTCCTCAAATCATATTGGGTGTCTCCACGTCAAATTTTATCTCAAAAAAATCAAACTGAGTCATGGGCAGCAGCAGAGACTGTTGGTGTTGCCTATCAGAGAAGAGTTGTATGTGGCAACCATTTTAGGCATCAGCTGTAATGCAGAAGAAGAACAGGGATCACAGACTCTGTGCTGTCTCAGGGCTAGCCACTCAATGGTGTAAAAACTGGCTCTAGATGATTTGGTCAAGTTGACTAATGTTGCCTAAAATGAGCACGATTGTTTACAAGTGATAAGCTGTTTAAGGACATGGCTTATGCCATGAACTCATGCTAACAGTAGGAGGGGACTATGTGCCTCTATTGGCTAGTATGTTCCGGGCTTAAAGCCCAACCACCATGAGGCAAAAATCTACTGACTGACTGGTGTCCGGTTGGCCAGCTTGGGTTACCTTGGCTAGCTCTGTTGAGTGAAAGATTAAAGTAAAACCAATCTACCTGCCAAGCAAAAAATAGGATTGCTACACTCAATATAGGTTCACTCACAGGACACAGCTTGGAAGTGTATGACATGATTGCATGGAGGATGCTAAATATCTTGGTATATCCAGAAGAAAAGATGGAAGCGCAGTGCAGCAAAACAATTTGCTTGAAATCCGCAGTCTACTACTCAGAGGGAAGTCAAACTAAAAATGGTGTGGGAAAGGAGAGTGTTCAGAAGATGTTGAGGGACCCCATCAGAATTATTGACAGAGTCATGGCAGTCAGATTCCAATATAAGGATAGCGAGGGCACTATTCATAATCTCAGCAGTGTTGTTATGGAAGGAAATGAGTGCATTTGTGCAGCAGTTGCAGGACCTAGTAGATAAAGCAGGATAACATAAACTGTTGTTGATAATCTGGGACATGAATTTTCATATAGGGGCTGACAGAACATGTTACCAGCACTGCCTCGGTCCACATAGGTGGGGCAACAGGAATAAAGAAGCAGAGGCCATTCTAGACTTCTATCTAGAATGAGAGGCAGTCAAAAGTGGACATATAAACAAGCCCAACATACAACTCAGGTAGATTTCCTCCTATAAGGAAAAGGCATTGGAGCAGAGTCAGATAGTGCAAAGTCTTCCCCAGTGAAACAATCAGCCCACAGCATAATCCACTGGTAGCCACAATCAGCTGCAAGCAGTGGTCAAAGAGAAGGCTCTAAGGTCAACACAGACTATTCTGAAGAGCTGGAAGTTGACTACATCAAAAGCACAAGAGTTCATGGAAATCGTCAGGACTCTAGCACCTTTGAAATAAGAGAAGAGGTGGCATTGGAGAAGGATGGCAGCATCTCATAACAACACGTGTGTGTGTACTATAGAACAGATATCCTACTGAACCAGGTATGCAAAGGAGTACATAAGAAAAGCAGGTGGTAGAATGCAGAGGTCCAGTGAGTTATCGGAAGAAAGAAAGAGATCAGGAAAAAGGGGAGATAGAAAAGATGGACCAGGCTAAGAATGAATGCTGGTTTGCTAGCAAAGAATCTAAGAGAACAGTCACTATAGCAAAGAAAAAGGCATCAGAGGCAGTCTGCCACCTTCTGGAAAGTGACTCAGCAGATTGCTCAGAGGAACTCAAAAGAAACACAGATCAAGAAGTTAGTCATTGGACACCTCTCATAAGTGATACCATCAGTGACTTGCTCATCAGCCCATGCCAAGGGAAGGAGTATTTACAGCTGCTTCAGAAATAAGAAAACCCTACAAAAACTGTACTGCTCCAGACACACCCAACAATAAAAGAAGAACAAGGACACACATTAGAAGTACCAATAGAATTAAGGTACATGAAGTACCTCAACTTCACTGTTGTGTGGCATCATGGTCTAGTGGTAAGGCACCAGACTCTGAACAACAAGCATGTGAGTTTGAGACCCCTGGGCCCAAACTATTCTTTCTAGGTGGGTTGGGCATATGTTTAATGGTTAAGATGCATATCTCAAAGACACAAGGTACAGGGTCTGATTCTCACCTTTGAAGGAGAAACTATCTAGGCTTAAAATGGCCCATAAGGGCAGCTAGCCTAGTACTTACCTATGAACCTAACCCAAGAAAATCAGTATGTTCAGTTGATACTAGAACAGATTTGATCACAATGTTGGGTTAGTTAGGGAGGAAATGGCTCCAGAGGGTATTCATAGCATTATGGTGAAAAAGGTGTATCACAGATGACTGGATAATAAGCATTCTTATGACTGTGTACAACAATAAGGGTAATCACAACTGTGGGCAGCAAAGAGGTATCCAACTCCAACCACACAATGTGAAAGTACTGGAGAAAGGGGATTGATGAAAGACTATGCAGAATAATAGAAATTAAGATGAAAGATGAGCAGTCTGGATTCAGATCATGATGCAGCTCAACCAGCCTGATGTTTGCAGGGGCAGAAATAGTTGAGAAGAAGAATACAAATTTATATGATAAAAAACCAAGAAAGGTTATTTAGGCAGTCCAGTGAAGGTTCAAAATACCAGAAACAGTAGTTATATTAATGCAGGTAATGTATGATGAAACAATGACAGATGTATGAACAGTATTTGGTGGAAGAGACAGGGGATCCTACTGCCATTGGCTGTGCATTGAAGTACAGCTCTGAACCCACTGCTGTTCATACTGATGGACTGCATTAGCAAATAGATGAGAGGGAGCAAATTAATAAAGCTGCTGCATGCAGATGATGTGGCGTTATAAGCAGACTCTAGCAAGAACTATGGCAAATAATAGAATGGAATGCAAAAACTGAAGGCACATGGAATAAAAATGAGTACAGACAATTCAGTTGTCATTGCAGCAAATGGAGAAAATAGTAAGAAGCTGAGTGTTGAGACTGAAGGAAAATAGCAGAACATGTTAGCAGTTTCAATTATCTGGGGGTTGGATGAGAAGAAGGGAAAGCTGAATGAGGAAGTTAAAGCTTCAGTCAGAGGGCTTGCAGCCAAGTGGCACAGAGTGTCAGGGGTGGTCAGTGACAGAAGAATGACAAGAGGTGAAATGTAAGGTATACAAAACAGTGCTGTGACCACTACTACCCTATGGTACAAAAACATCGGCAGTGAAGACCAAGCAGCTAAGGAAACTAGAGACGATGGAGATAAATTGCCTGAGTTGAAAGTTAAGATGAAAGAACAAAAATAGGAACTGCACTATTTTTAGCACTTTATTAGCACTGGGGAAGGACCTCTTGACCTGAAAGCTTTGTGACTAAAGTTTTATGCAATTAAAGTTTTATGGCATTTGCAGAGCCCATTTTTTTTGTTATATGAATGTTAAGATCCACAGTGTGGGACAGATAAAGAAATACATCAGAGCAGATGCCAAAATAGCTGTAATTGCAGAGAAGGTAAAAAAATGTGTCCATTGGTAGGTAGATAGTACACTGGCTAAGTAATAGGGAGTGTACGTATAAAACTGGGGATTGTTACTTTGAATATAGAAGCATATGAGCTGGAGTTCTCTAGAGAAACATTTTAGGACCTATTTTCCTTACTGTACTTATATATGACCCCCATCCCTCTGACAGGATAGGTTTCACTAAATTTGTAGATCACAAGAAAATTGGGCTATTTTTCATCAATATAAATGACCCATCCATTATACAAAATCTTTTGGACAGGTAATATTCCTGCTCCAAATCTTGCTGTATGGTGTTTAATGCCAATAAATCTAAAGTAGTTCACTGTGCCAGCAAAATTCTGTCATGTACCAACTTATACACTGAAGAACAAATAATAGATATGGATGTCATGATTTATAGGAATTTCTCATTTTGAGTGTATCTGTTTGAAGTATTTAAAAATTTTTAGTTTGAAGTAAAGTGCACATTTAAAACTACCTATATCAGGGACCACAAAGTATTCCCATTTTACAAAACAGTAATTAGTTGTAACACCACAAAGCACCCAGAAAACTGAATAAAATAAAATAACTTCAGCACTGGCTGTATCAGGCACGCAAAACATATAATTTATTAGGATAAGCGCTTTCGTCTGGTGCACATCACCAAATTTCTTCAGACAAATTAATATATTACCATGACATTTTTATATTAGCAGCTGATTCAAACAAACCAATTAAAACACACATCCAATTCATCATTAATTCATCATTAAAGAAACACTTAATCATTATTATAAATTAAGATCAAAGGGACTTATACAAATAATAAAGACTTTTACAAACTTGTCAAATGTCCTTCACAATTAATAAATATACCTTCATAAAACTTCATAAAGTGTGAAATATAATAAATAAAATATTAACTAACATCTCATCTATCGTAAACCTTTAACTTTAATGTACTGGTAATAGATACCAGTTCGTTTAAACCTGGGGGGCTACTTGCATTAGTAAAGATCTGCCACCATGTTTCCCTGGTCTCTTAAATAAACTTTCCAAGGTCCTCCGCTGTTATTATGTCTGACCTGTTCTAAAAAATACGAATTTGAAGGTGTGTAGTGGGTAAATTTTAATATGCCTATATAATGCATTCTTTTCATTAGCCTGTCTGATTTCATACATGTACTCATATACCCTCTGTGCCAATTTTAATTGGGTTTTACCAATATAAAATGCTGGGCAGTCCTTACACAATGCCAAATAAACCACTGCTTGGGAATTACAATTGTATTTTCCGCTAATGCTTATTCTTTTATCACAAACCTGAACATAAGTTGTTGGCAAAATGTGGTTACATTGTGAGCACATACTACAGGCTGTCATTTTACCTTGTGTCCTACACTTACCACTTTTGTCCAGGATACCTTTTAAATTCTGTCCTCTCCTATAAAATAAGTTTGGGCGGTCCCCCAGGACATTACCCAAATTTTCTTGTAAGATATAATTCAAATTTTTTCTAATAATGTCCTGAATTATAAACATGTCCCTAAAATAAACAGTTACAAAGGGACAAAATGGGATCCCTCATCCTAATAAAACATTATAATTTTTATTATTATTGTTATTATTATTACTACCATCATTATTACTATTGTTACTTGTGCCAGGCATGTCCTGTTTACCTATCCCTTGTACATTTACATGAGACTCTGTTCCTTGATACTCAAAACTATTTCTCTTCATACCCAGAATAGGTTTATATACCAAGGTTTGCCGCTTATAAATGATTTCACTCAATATTGTCAATCAACCCAACTGGGTAACCTCTCTCTCTAAACATTGTAGACATTTTTTCACATTCTTCCAGAAAGTCTTCATATTCTGAGACCATGCGGGCTGCTCTAACTAATTGCCTTTTTATGATCCCCCTTTTTACATGTAAGGGGCGATTACTGGAAAAATGCAAAATACTATTTGAGTAGGAAGGTTTCCTAAAAATAGTAGACTTTATACCCCCCTCCTGCTTTTTGGAGACCATAACATCCAAATAGGATATTTTTTTACAATCATACTCATAGGTAAACTTCAAAAATTCTGTACTCAGATTGATATACTCCAAAAATTGGGGAATCTGATCACATGGTCCATTCCATGCTACAAACAGGTCATCCAAATATCAAACATATAAGGACATATATTTGTAAAAAGAGGATGGGAATAACATGGTTTTCTCCCACTAGCCATCACTATATTAGTGAATAGCAGGCCACATGCTGACTCCATGGCCACACCCTCCACTTGTTTAAAATAATGACCTTCAAAAAAAATTTAATTATTTTTTAATACTATTTCCATTAGTTGCATATAGACATTAATTACATCTTGATCTAATCCGAATTCCACCAATAGAAATTCAGAAAACCAATCTAATCCAGTCTCATGGGGAATACAACTGTGCAAATCTTTAACGTCTACTGTTAAAAAAATTCCATCACTGAATGGAAATAAATTATTACATTTTTCCAAAAATTGTCAGGAATCATGACAAATATGAAACACTTCTAGCAACCCCTGCTTAAGTTTTATGTCCAAGTACCTAGCTATATAACTTGTCTTGAACCACCCAGAATCAACTATCGGGTGTAGGGGGGGATTTGTCAAGTCCTTATGAATTTTCAGAACTCCGAAAATTATAGGAGTTTTTGGATGTTCAGTAACCATGTAGTTATATTCATCTATCTCTATTTGTCCTTGTGTCACCATGTCAAACAATTCCCAGTCTATCTTACTATAGGAAATGTTGACTTCATTTACTGACGCCTCGCAATAAGTATCACTGTAAAGCATGTTAAACATTTTTTGCACATAATCATCCTTAGTCACAATGACTATTCCTCCCTCTTTAACTGGTTGCATGTATCTTAGATCAACATGTTCTTTAAGCTCCATCAAAATAACATTCTCTTCCTGGGTTAAGTTATTACCAGTCTCACTATTACTCAAATAATGTCAGAAATCTGTTTCACAAGCTGATTCGAAGCCTCATAGTATTGGATGTACTTCAGGGTTAAAAGTGCTAGGCATCCTAATACCCTTAACATTGTCACCATTGTCAATGGAAATAACATCATTTCTGTGCAAGTACTTCAAGTTTAAATTCCTCACATATACCTTCAAATCACGTATTAAATTAATATCAGTTTTATTTCCAGGTACAAAGTTACCCCCCCTTACACAACAAATCAGCATGTTCACGAGAAAATTCAACATTAGTATAATTGTACACACTAAATCATTTGCTGTATTCAAAATTATTTTGAATACAGGTAAAACAGTCACATCTGAAACTTGTTCCTGTTATTGGTAGGGCCCCTCTTCCATTTGCCTGGTACATATGGACTCCAATTCCCCTGCCTTCGATTTCTCAGTCACTCCGATCTCCTCACCACTGGTGAGTCTAAAGGGTCTTCGGCTTCGTTATTAATATTCTGTCCATTTGTAGCTGTTATACCTGGCCCATTATTTACTGAAGAACGGTTCCCTTGTACTGTTGATGGAGGCAGATACGCTGTGCCACTCTGGTAGGCTCATCTATCTCTATCAAGCTTTTTAGCTTTTTGATTAGAAATGGACGCCACCATACCATCCACTTCTCTGAACACAGCTTCATACTGTGCTTTACAATTGTCGAGAAACCCTGAATTGTGAATAAAAATATCCAGTTCCCTAATCTCGACATGTAAAGAATAAAGCACCATTTTATTATGCTTAGTTAAGAGCTCCATGAGCTCACATCCGTGCTGGTCAAACATAGTGAGAAATTCCAAGTGTAAGGGGGATTACTCTACCAGACCAGTAGGGTACCTCCAATTTCTTAGCCCTTTTGGGACTTGCTTCAGTTTTAGACATTCCGAAATGTATATGTTCTCTTGCTGTATCTTCTTATACAGAGTTAATTTCTCCTGGAATTCATTTAATTTAGAAATAACAGGTGAAACGTTACCGCCGGTCATCGTAATAGTTGGTACATCCTTACATAGCCAGGAATCCAATGTAAGATAGTAGCAGTCTCCCTCGATTTGCTGGAATACCCATACTGTTACTGGTTTCACTGGATGTAGAAGCCACGGCATCCTGAAATCCAGACCCAGGCTCATTCCCCAGTTGCCTCAATACTTTCAGGGGTAAGCCGATAATCCACATCCGATCGGCCCCCTCCATTTTCTCCCATAGTCTTGGGAAGCAGCTGCTGAACCAATACTGTTAGATTTTTCACTGAATCAGAAAGTAATCTGAATTCAGCATGAGTAACACCAACATCTTGATTGTTGCCTTCAGCCATAGTGCTCCGACCTCCAAACACTTGTAAAACCACAAAGCACTCATAAAACTGAATAAAATAAAATAACTTGAGCACTGGCTGTATCCTGCACACAAAACATAATTTATTAGGGTAAGTGCTTTCGTCTGGTGCACATCACCAGACTTCTTCAGACAAATGAATATATTGCCATGACATTTTTATATTAGCAGCTGATTCAAACAAACCAATTAAAAGACACATCCAATTCATCATTAAAGAAACAATCATTATTGTAAATTAAAATCAAAGGGACTTATACAAATAATACAAGACTTTTACAAACTTGTCAAATGTCCTTCACAATTATGAACACGTATGAAATCAGACAGGCTAATGAAAATAATGCATTATATAGGCATATTAAAATTTACCCACAACACACCTTCAAATTCATAGTTTTAGAACAGGTCAGACATAATAACAGGGGAGGACCTTGGAAAGTTTATTTAGAGAAACATGGTGGCAGATTTTTACTAATGCAAGTAGACCCCAGGTTTAAACAAACTGGTATCTATTACCAGTACATTAAAGTTAAAGGTTTACGATAGATGATATGTTAGTTAATATTTTATTTATTATATTTCACATTTTATGAAGTTTTTATGAAGGTATATTTATTAATTGTGAAGGACATTTGACAAGTTTGTAAAAGTCTTGTATTATTTGTATAAGTCCCTTTGATTTTAATTTACAATAATGATTTAGTGTTTCTTTAATGATGAATTGGATGTGTCTTTTAATTGGTTTGTTTGAATCATTCTTTAATGATGAATTGGATGTGTCTTTTAATTGGTTTGTTTGAATCAGCTGATAATATAAAAATGTCATAGTAATATATTCATTTGCCTGAAGAAGTCTGGTGATGTGCACCAGATGAAAGAGCTTATCCTAATAAATTATATGTTTTGTGTGCCTGATACAGCCAGTGCTCTAGTTATTTTATTTAAAACAGTAATTAGGCCAATAATAGGATATGGGACCGTGATCTGTGTTTTCAGAGTTTTATCAACATGCTTGAAACTATATAATGAAATTTCACACAGTATATTTGCAGCAGCAATCATTTAAGGTATATGGACTGATTAGAAAACATTCCCTTTTTCCAGTGATTATAGATTGGTAAGGGAAGATTTACTCTTAACCAAAAAAAAACTAATGGCCTACTGAAATCTAATACTTAGATCTCCTTTAGTGTGGGGCCACTCAAGACTAGACATTTAAATAACTTCATGAAGGACACAACATCAGACTCCTCTTTGCTTATGTGCAGTTTTTTTTCTCATGGGGCAGGAAACTGGTGCAATTGTCTACTGTTGTGATTAAAAAGGAAGGACAGTTTACCTGTCTTTAAGTATAGTCTGCATGAATATTTGGGCAATATGCTATTTGTCCCTTGTTAAAAAAGGGTACATACTCTTTGATGGCCTTAAATGAGACCTGAATCTGTTTATACAAAATACATTTTAACAATGAATCACTTACCAAAGTAAACGTTTGACTTTGTAATGATACTCAGATCTCTGCTGAACAAATATCAACATCTCACTACTGCCTATTTCCTGTTTATGACCACGTGTTTGCAGAACTTTAAGGCAAAGTATCATTCCATGATCCACCCTTACTCCACAACCTTTTTTCTTGGCATATTAATTTTCCAGTCCCATATTTTAATATACAGCAGTTCTTCATGTATACTATCTATATTATTTATACATTAATTATTGTTATCCTATCCATCATAGCTTTTCTGTCTTCCTTTACTTTTTAAAAACCCATAATATATCACATTCACATTTACATTCCAAAAACATATTAATTTATATTATTTTTCAAATCCTTTCCATACTTGTTTAACTCTATCACACTATATTCATTTCTTTTAAAGAGTTTCCTACTCCTTTAATATTTTTGAAAAGTGTTCACTTATCTGCTTGTATTTCATTTGCCACTTAACATGTAGGTTTCCAGCATTATCACCCATGCAAAGTCTGCCATATCATTACACCTTCTAAATCTAACCTGTCTTTCCTTTGCAGCCTTTTTAATATGCACGTTTTTGAAAGCCATGGGGTCACATCAGAAATTCAGTCCATAATTTCCTTATGATCTTCTTTTCTACTGTTATTTTTATAATCTACCCTAATTTGTCAACTTTTTATGCATCACTACTCTTTAATTTCTTTACTTTTGTTTACCTTTCCTCTTTAACCTGTGCTATCTGCTTTGCACAAATTATTAGCATTTCTCTAGCATCATCTGCCCTACTATATATTTGTCCTTATTTTCCATTCTGCACCGTATGTAATATAACTGCATTAAAATGCCATGCTCGTTGCAATTCTTTAAACTTATCCCTCTGTGTTCTATTTGTAGTACAACATCCTTCTTTTAATCTGTTTCACTCCTGAACCATGAAATGACCACAAAAATTTCCAATGATTTCTTTTGTAGACAGCTTTGAAATGCATTCATCCATCTGGTTTCCTAGTTTCCCCAGTAAGCATGTTTGAATCAAAAACACATTCCAGCATTCCAAATGTCAGATGGAATGTTCCCCACATGCTGGCTTTTCTCTTTATTTATTCAAGTACTGTTTTTGTTGTTCTTCTACCACCTCTGTCTTCCAAACTTTGTCTGCACACACTTACATCACAGCCTCAAACATTTATCTCCCCAACAGTGGCACAATGACCTCACAGCAACAGGTTCTTCGATTTGATTCTCAGCTGGGGTGCCTTCTGTGCAGAGTCTGCATGTCCTCTATGTGTTTGTGTGGGTTTCCTACGGGTACTGCAGTTTCCTCCCACATTCCAATCCATTTAGACAGATTGGACACTCTAAACTGGCCATAGGTGTGAGTGTGTGCGATTGAGTAGTGTAGAAAAACTACTGTGGCAGGTTTAGCCACCTGGCAGTGTAGACTTTGGCTCTGGATGATTGTTAGTGTTGAAGTGACACCCCAACCTCATGTGCAAAAATGGGAAAAGTGGTTGTGGATGGAATTATTACAGCAGTTCAAAAGTAATCCTACTTAACTATTTCTTACTTATTTAAATTATTTCTTCTACCCACAATTTATTCTTAGCAGTTACACCTATATCATCAGAATATCCCACATCTAGTTCTATCTTCTTTTCAAAATTCTGTAGTTTAATTACATTTTTCTAGTAATTGCTTTTTCAGCACCCAATAGCAATTAACTTGTTAATGTCAGTCTGTCTAAGCAATTCAGAGCCTATGTTCCACCTCAAAGAAACAATTTTCTTAGTTACAATGATATACTCACCTAACATTTCTGTCTAAACACCCAGTTGGAAACTTTTAACATCTGCCAACTCATTACATTCCCAAAACACGTTACAAATTACCTTGGTTTTTGTAATAGCTATTTGTGCATTTCCTATATACTGGCAGAAAATTTTCTGAAGTTTACTTGGGGTATGAAAATATTCATGCAAACATTTCAAGCAATGTTCCCAATCTTTCTAGAGTCTGTAGCATACATGGAAGCCATGCAGAAGTCTTTCCATTGTCACTTTGTAAATTGTCTTTCCAGTACTTTTTCTCAGTCTTTTCAAATATATTCTCATTGAGTCTTAGAATTAGCATGCGTTTTTTATGCTATGCTAATGATTCTTTGTTGACAGTTGCTTCGGTTCTAGGTTCAACTATAAAATGTTCTACAACCGATCTTTTATGTAACACTCTGTTATCTCTTCCTGTATTCTATTATTAGTCCCTTGATTGGAAGGCAGGGATATGTTGATATGTTTCTGCTATTTTTCTGTCTTGCAGCACAGCAAGAGAAAAAGGTTAATCAGTTAGCCTGCAAGGGGAGATGTGTCAGGCGCTCCAGACACTGGGATAAGTGCAGCTATTGTTAGTTATTGTGTGACATGCATTTAAGAGAACCACATGCTGATATGATCCCAAGTGTACTTTGTTTTACTTGTTATTTCTTCTCAATTATTTTTGTTTTCCACAGGATCAGCCATGGTGCAGGCAAAGGTGATGTGGCAATGCCTGACACACTGACCACTGGATCTCCAGTGGTCCCCAGGCCTGCTTCACTACGTGGTGATGAAGGTCATCCTAGAGAATGTGATCTGGAAGGCTCAGTGGTAGCCTCTGTGGCCACCTTTTAGGAGAGGAGCTACTTTTCAGACACTAGTGCAAAGGGTCCCACCTGGGTCACTCAATGAGAGGCACAGTAACTGGTGTTGTCAGGGGTGAACCAGAAGCTGGATACCTGCATTGGCATCCTTGTTAGGTTACATACCAGGTGGCGCAGCCACTGGGCCACCAGAATCTGTACCCACCCCTAATGTCAGCCATAAAGATATGTAACTTCAGAGCAACTCTGACTGTGCACCACACTGACAGGCCCACCATACCACTTCCTCTCCCTCATCACTGTGCTCCCCTTACTTTTGTTTAACTTCCTGTCCTGTTTGTCTTCTAGTCCTCTACATCACTAATTGTCCACCCTTTCTCTGTCTGTGTCACTCAACTGTTGCCCCACCATTGTGTGCCATTACCCACTGTGATGGTCTTTGTGCATGCATGTGTTTATGTGTTTGTTTGTGTGTCCCTGCCACCTTTCATTTATTCTCCTTTCTCCATCCAAGTGCACCATACAACCCCCTTCTTCTTGCTTTCTTCAGACAAAATAAAAAAGACCACCTGTCCAACAAACAATTCTCCCTTCTCCCTTACCCATCCACCTATCGTCACTTCATATTATCCTTGTGTGTGTTCTTCTTCTTGTCATTTCCAATTCCTGACTGTACTGTCTTCCTCTTTCCTCCTCTTTTCCATAATGAATGTCCTAGCCACTGTGTTCTACTGTCCTTGTATATGCTGCACACAGGGCATGTGTTGCCTCAGTCAGGTGATTATATGCATGTATAAATGAGCAAAGCACTGGGCATGTGAACGCCATGTTATGTGGCCTTCAGCTCATGTGATCAAAGTATCACGGACTGTTTTGTTTCACATCTACTGGGGATATCACAGACATCACTATCTTATAAAACTTGTGCTAATGTTCTGCATGTACTGTTATACATCAGTAATAAGTAGCCTCACTGCACAGTTATAATTGCCCTGTTTTGTGCTTCTCAGCAGCATTAGCAATATTTCTGAATATCTCCTAATATGTTGTTTTTGTAGTTTAGTAAGTTGACATACCTCAGAGCTGCCTGAAGATCTTTCTACAGTGTGTAAATTTTATTTTTCATCTATTTATTTATTTCAACGGCTATCATGTAAACCTCATAACTGTACACAGATGTCAATATCATATCGCCATCACATAGTTTAATAAAAATTACCACTGGAACATGTATGCCTTAATTACTTACTAAATGTCTTCATTAATATGCAAACATATTCTAAATCTTTGAATGGTTAGTTCTAGTAATACAAGCATTTACATGTATTTATTAAAATGCAGATGTTCTTCATCAGATCATGGCTGGAGTCGCCTAAAATAAATAGATATCTTGCAAAGAATCAGTCCCCCCAGACCACCTCCAAAGCTTTAGGGCACCTTCCACACACTATAGCTACTAGTCTGTGCAGGGAACATAGAGATTAAATAGTATTTATGGCCTAAGTGTTCAGAACTTCCTTGTCACTGCCGAGTGAACACTTGACTGCACACTGAAGACAAATTCAGAATGTACTCTGACCTAGATCATTAATCTCACCATTTTCTTTCTAGAGCCAAAAAGTGAGAGAGAGAGCATTTTGCATATTTTGGATGTCAGTAGGCAGTTGAGATAGCATATTGACAGAACCTCATCCTTCATGACTGCAGATCAGTTACTAATATCCCATGACAGTAAAACAAAGAGACAAGCAGTGTAAAAACAGTTTCTACTGTAGGTTGTTGTCCCATGCTATTGCATTTTGTTATTCTCACCATAAACATGATTTTCCAGACAAATTCAGGGCCCATTCTACCAGGGCTTTGGCTATTTCTGTGGCATTCTGGAAAGAGTCTTGACTCTAGAAAATTGCTAGAGATGGCTACTTGGTCATCTGTACATACATTTACCAATCATTACAAAATAGATTCCTACTTGAGATTCAGAGCAGGCTTTACTAGGACCATTTTCCAGGAACTCCTAGATTCTGATACCTCTTCCACCTCCCTTCCATTTTAAGCTTTGGTACTCATCCCATTAAGCTTAGCTTTCAATAGCAGGAATCTCATGAAGAACATATTGCAGTTGTGTATGCCATCTTACCATTAACAGTAGATGTGTGAATAGATCAATGCTGAAGTAGCCACTCCCACACTTTAACCCCTTAGCATGATTAGGGTCTATATTGAAATATAGAAATCCACTAAATTGACATTTCCGTATATTCACCGAATACAACAAGGATGAAAACCACTACAAAATAAATAAATTAATTAATTAATTACATGAAAAACATGCTTTTGCACATCCACCACTAATTAAATATTCTAACTCCAAGATCTCACAACAGTGGGGGAATAAGGAAAAACTCCTTAACCCACTGTTGGCAATCTTGCATTTACAGCAAGTAACACACCCAGTACAAACAGGCCCATACAATAAAACACACACACACACACACACACACACACATAAAACACATTCAAACACAAGTACAGATGATCAATTTTAACGTTATGCTATATATTCTGACCAAAGAAGTATAATGTAATACAGTACATCAGCATCTCCATCCTCCACCTGATATCACTGACTGGTGCCACCCACATTCCTGCCTATATTCCACAAGATGGGAGTACCCATCTCTCCCTGTCTGCACCATGGTCACTAACCAAACCTGGATCACTTTGGCTATAACAAGGGCTCTATCCTTCTACACCACTGTGCTGCCATGTCTGAAAGTACTTGATTGTGACCCATCACCTTCCATGTCTTTGTTAGCATAAGATTTTACATTGCGTTATGTTTACTTAACAGCAGAAGTAGAATTTAAGTCTGTAAAAAAGTACTTTCAGGGATGTAGGGAGTAGTTAGTCCTTAGAATCAGCTCCCTGTGCCCCTTCCTGCCTTCTCCCTCTGTTCTACATGTTCAGAACAATTTCTCCACATTCCTCTGTCATGATCTTGTGCACCAATATTCTGCCCCCTTGTCTTTTCTGGAGTCCAGTGAGAAGAGCTCTAGCTCCCATAGCGTCTAATCACATTCCTTCCCATGCAATTCTCCGGTAGATTATTTTTGGCTTTCTTCCAGCAGCATGATATTTTCACTGTGCAGTCTAACAAGGGCCATAGAGAGAGTAAGCATTACTTCTTTACTTCTCAAATGCATCCCCTGAAGATGCACCCCCAGCATTCTGTTTACTGCTGCCACTACACTCTCACTCTGCTCCTAGTTGTTCAATCCTGCCTCTAACGAGCCACTGTTTTTCTTTTCTTTTATTTTAATTTACAAGATTTTGCAAGGAAATGGAGTTTATCCTCAGAGGGTTACTTTCCAGAAAGAAAGTAGTAATGCTTCCACTCTGTAGAGCTTCAGACTGACCATACCCTGCATACTGCATGCAGACCAGGTGGTGAAATAGGGAAAAAGAACCACAGGCAGCTGAATGGAATTTAGAAGAAAGCTACGAGAAAAATCCATGGGACGGAGAGGAAAGAATATAGTCAGAATCTATGCAATGTAATGTAAGGTCAGGAGTCAGCTAATCATCACATGCTCATGCTTCAGAAAAATGGCTGACCTAAGTTGTATCTCTTCAACATATGCTGAATAAAGATGTGCTTCACCAGAAGAAGTTTCACAATATTTACTGCTGTTCTACGGAAAGGCAAGAGCCTAGCCAGGCTTTCACGTCTTTACAATAACCTAGGCATATATTACAGAAACTACGTAACTGGTAGGTGGGGTAATGTAACATGCAGTGATGAATGGCTACCTATGTTTGTCTGTCTATTTTTTATTTATAGGATTTTGTTGACAAGATAGAGCACATTGGACTTCTGTACCCTTTTTCCCCTGCAGATCCTGAACTGGTATTTATAAAACATAACTTTACTGAGTCCATCCATCCTCAACCCCTTTTCCCATTTTTTGCACATGAGGTCGGGGTGTCACTTCAGCAATGACATTCATCTCGAGCCAAGGTTTACACTACCAGGTGGCTAGCACTGCTACTGTATTTAATTTGTACCACTCACTCATGCACACACTCTCACCTGTGGGCAATTTAGTGTGTCCAAGCCACCTACTACATGTCTTTGGAATGTGGGAAGAAAAGTACAGTTGTGTACCTTCTGCACAGCATCAATGGGACTAGACGGTGTCCCGGGCTGCGTTCTACATGAACTCCAAGAAGAGCTAAACCCAAACATAAAACTACTGTTCAATCTCAGCCTTACAACAGGATATGTACCCAAAGAGTGGCATACAGCAACAGTGGTCCCTCTCCACAAAGGTGGTGCCTCAACGGATCCTGGAAACTATCGCCCCATAAGCCTGACTAGCTTGGTCTGCAAAGCTATGGAAAGGATCATCATGGACCTCATAAATAAAGATATTGGGGACCTACAGACACTGGATCCTACCCAGTTCGGCTTTGTGAAGGGCAGATCCTACCTCTTAAACCTGGTTGATTTCTTTGAAACAGTCACCAAGGCCATTGACGAGGGGAAGGTGGTCCACACAGCCTACCTGGACCTCGCAAAAGCTTTCGATACAATACCCCACTCGGGCATTATAGACAAGCTCACCAGCTTAACTATAAACCCCTATGTCACTAGATGGGTTGCAAACTGACTCAAGGACAAAACCCACATGGTTAGACTTGCTGGAGCCATGTCAGACTCCAAACCAGTTACAAGTGGCGTCCCACAAGGCTCAGTCCTGGGACCTCTCTTGTTTGCTATATATTTCTCGGAGGTACAGGCCAACACGGAAGGATTGTGGCTGACCAAGTTCGCAGATGACTGCAAACTGGGCGCCATAATCGACTCTCCAGCCGACACAAGCATCCTCCAAAAGGGCCTCATAGAAACAGACAACTGGTGCCAGAGCCATGGCCTCAAGCTAAACGCCAAAAAGTGTATAGTCATCCCTTTGGCAAAAACAGTGCCCACAAATTACCACATAGGTGGTAATCCATTAAGTACAGAAGAAGTAATTAGGGACCTGGGGACCCAAGTTGATAGCAATCTCTCATTTGACAACCACGTGGCCAAAGTGGTTAGAAAAACATTTTATATAGCCCAGCTAATCATGAAGGGATTCACATCTAGATCAGGGGAGGTCATCGTGTCTCTTTACTCATCCTTCATCAGGCCCATAATTGAGTACAATGCCCCTTTTGGGATGTACCTTACCAGACACCTGCAGCAACTGGAAAGACCCCAAAAGTACCTCACCAAGAGGATCAAAGGGCTCAAACAGATGCCATATGCTGCCCGGTTAAAGAAACTCCAGCTCTACTCAATGGCATACCACCTGCTCAGAGGCGATCTGTGCCTGACGTATAAATCCATGTCCAACCCAGAATTAATGGACATGCTGCACCTCAGAAAATCCAAAATCCCATCGAGCTATGCGCTCGAGAGACTTGAACCTCAGTACTGAAATAAATAGGACATGTTGGAGGGACAGATTCATAACCCAGAGGCTCCCTTCACTCTGGAATAAAATCCCAGTCCAGGTTAGGCAGAGTCCCTCATTGACTCTCTTCAAGAGGAATCTTGATTAGTGGATGGGAGATTGTAGGTTTACCCCAGGTATCACTTCTGTGTCACTGTTAGACAGAGGCACAGTATACTAACCTCAAAAAAGGGCATAGCAAAATTAATTTAAAATGGGTGGTGAAAGCCAAACACACACTGGCTAGGCTTATAAATGCCCTAGGGCAGATAGCCTAGTATGAACCTATGAACCTATAAATGTAGATGTTCAAGTGTATTCACTGTTGCAGTCATTACACTTGGGTTATCCTGCTGGCAGGCTACCCGCAGTCGGCCTGAATTCCAAAGTCTAGGTCTGGCGTCGGTTGCTGTCACCTCTTCCCTGATGTCAATGTGCCAGGGGTATAAAAGATGAAGCCAATGCCATTTTCTTCAGTTTTTCTTGCCCCAGATGTCAGGTGCCCCCAAATTGGTAGGCTAAACATTATGCCAATAAGTATGCATGCAATAAAATAAACATTTCCTTCATCTACAAGCAAATACACCACATAGGTTGTATAGGATAGAGAAGTGCAGATAAGTCCCAGCAAAGAAAAGGGGGATGGTGGGTGGGTAACCTGGACTGCAACAGTGAATACACTCGAACATCTACATTTATGGTAGGTACACAACTGTACTATGTCCATCGTGTTTCACTGTTGCAGTCATTACACTTGGGTTGAATCCCAAAGCTGAGGTTGGGTGGCTGGGTCTAAATAGGATTAGGAGAGGATATAAGGCCCTGCACAACTGCAGTGTCAAAGCTTGCTCTGGATTTAGAGTAGAGGGGTACGTGGTAGTGCTTTGTAAAAGTGTGCACTGAACTCCAAGTTGCAGTCTCTAAAATGTCTTTGGTTGGTACTCCTCTGAGGAAGGCTGCTGAAGTGGCCGCTGCTCTGGTTGAATGTGGCCTAATGCCCTTAGGCACTGATTTGTCATGTTGTGAATAGCAGAAACGAATGCAGTGGCCTATCCGTTTTGAAATAGTTTGCTTTGAGATAGCCTTTCCTTGTGATCCTGCAGCATATGCCACTAAGAGTTGCTCAGTCTTTCTGAAAGCTTTAGTTCTGTCCAAGTAAAAGCGTAGCTGTCTGTGTATGTCCAAAGAATGCAGGAGTCTCTCACCCTTATTCTGTGGGTTTGGATAAAAAGTGGGCAAATGAATGGTTTGGTTAAGGGCCACACTGGATACTACCTTAGGCATAAATGTGGGGTTCGTCCTCAGAGAAACCCTGTCTGGATGGAAAATGATAAAAGGTTCCACAGCCATGAGTGCCTGTAACTCTGAGACTCATCTTGCAGAGGTTATTGCTAGGAGCAGAGCTGTTTTCCATGATAAGAACTTTATTTCAGCTGTATTGGCTGGCTCAAAAGGAGGCAGTGTGAGTTTCTCCAAGACATAATTAAGGTCCCATGCAGGTACTGGTGCTCTCTTGGAGGGCTTATGTTTTTGGCCCCTCTGAGGTACTGCCTTAGCAACGGATGAGAAAAAATAGGTGGTTCCATATTGTAATGAGCTGAAATGGCAGAGGCATGGATTTTAATCGATAAAAAGGATATGCCTTTGTCCAGCATCTCAGTTAGGTATTGTAAAATCTGAGGAATATTTGGTACAAACATGTCAATTCCTTGTGCCTGGTTCCAAGCACAGAATCTCTTCAATTGTTTTGCATAAGATTTTCTGGTACTGGGCCTCCTGGCCTCCAAAATAACGTCCATCACTGCTTTAGAGAGAGGTTTGTTTTGAATGGCTACATTATTCGCCATGCCGCCAGATTTAGGGTCCTGAGTTGGCTGTGCAGGATCTGATTGTTTCGTTGTGTCAGTAAGTGAGGAATTAGAGGTAATGTCCAGGCTGGGCCTTGAGACAAGCTTTTTAGGATTGGGTACCAGTGCTGGCGGGGCCAGTCTGGGGCAATCAGAATCATTTTTGGCTTCTCTTGTCTGACCTTTAGGAGTACCTTGGGGAGGAGAGGCGGAGAAGGAAAGGCATATACTGTTAGGGTTTTCCAGCTGAATGACAGGGCATCCACTTTACATGCTTGCCTGTGATAAGTTCTTGTGCAGAATCTCTGTAGTTGGCAGTTGTGAAGGGAGGCAAATTGGTCTATGTCCGTGCATCCCCAGTTCCTTGTTATCATGCTGAAGAATTGTGGATCCAGTTTCCACTCGTGGGGATCCGTGAGGTTTCTGCTTAGTTCGTCTGCCAGAGTATTTTTCTTTCCTGGCAGGAATTGTGCTTGCAGGTGTACTTGATAAGTCAAACCTGTGTCCCACAAAGTCATGGCTTGTCTGCAGAGGGGGTAGGAATGTGTGCCTCCCTGCTTGTTTATGTACCACATAACTGTAGTATTGTCCGTCCTTATCAGTAATTGTCCTGGATGAAGTAGATCCTTGAAAGCTGTCAGGGCATTCTGAACAGCCAGCATTTCTTTTTGATTGATATGAAGATGCATTTGGCTTGTGGGCCATGTGCCCTGAATACATTTTCCTGCCATGTGTGCCCCCCAGGCATAATCTGATGCATCTGTTGTTATTGACTGCCTGGCTGTGGGTAGGGTGAATGGCTGTCCCTTGTGGTGAAAGGCCTGTACCCACCATCGAAACTCCTGTTGCAGGCAAGGAATGAGGGTAATTAATGTTTCCAGGCTGTGTCAATGTTGAGTCCAAACACTTTTTAGATACTATTGTAGTTTCCTCATATGCAGTCTGGCATATGGAATTAGCAGAATGCAGGATGCCATGAAGCCAAAGCCTGCAGAATTTTTCTTGCAGAGAACTGGGTCTTTGTTGCCAACTTTTTGAAGTAAGAATTCAGTTGCCTTTGTTTGTCTGGCATGAGATAAGCCATCTGGGCAGTTGTATTTAAGCTTGCACCCAGGAATATTATCTCTTGAGAGGGTACTAGTTTTCATTTCTTTTCGTTCACTGTGTACCCTAGGCAAATTAATAATCTTTTTACAAACACCAGATGCTTTAGTAGAATGTTCTTGTTCTCTGCTTGAATAAGGCAGTCGTCCAAGTAAGGGTATATTTGAATTCCTCTTTGTCTGCAAAATGCAATTACTGGTGCCAGGCATTTTGTGAAGACCCTGGGCACAGTAGATAAGCCAAAGGGCAGTGCAGAGAATTGGTAGTGCATTGAGCCAGCTATGAATCTGAGGTATCTTCTGCAAGATTGTCTGAATGGAACATGCAGGTATGCCTCTTTTAGGTCTAAAGTCACAAGCCAAGCCTTCTTGTCCAGCATGGGCAGAAGCTGCTGCAGAGTCAACATTTTGAATTTTGGAACATCCAGAAATGTATTTAGAATAGACAGGTCCAGTATTGGTCTCCAGGCTTTGTCCTTTCTGGGTACCAAGAACAGTCTTGAGTAAAATCCTTGTCCCTGCTCTTGCTGTGGTACTTGCTGAATGGCCCTCATGTCCATGAGGGATGAAACTTGTTTTTGTGCCTCTGCCCATTGATTGTGTGGCACATCTGGCATACCTTTTGCCCTTGGCAGGGTGTGAAAGTGGAACCTGTAGCCCTGGGACACTATATTCAAGACCCATTTGTCCTGGGTGATTATGTGCCAATTCTGAGAAAAAAGTGCTAGTTTTCCCCCTAAGGGGGCTGTCAAAAGGTAAGTGCTTGGTGATGGCAAAGGAAAGTCATTGGGACTGTTTCCTGTATGGCTGTGATTTGTCTTCTCCGTTTTTGGAGGTAGAATCGCCCCACTGTTTGGGCCTGTATGAGCCCCCTGGGGTGGGGATCTGCCTCTGGGGCATCTGTATCTGCCTCTTTGTGGCCTGTCTGACACTGGAAAGGACCAATTCTTTGTAGGCCAGTTCCTGCTAAATCTGGGTGGCTGTACCTGTAAGAAATCCTTTACTGTTTGCATAGATTTCGCTTTGTCCTCCATTTACTTCAACACCTACTCTGCTTTAGTACCAAATAAAGTATCATGCTGTAATGGAGCATCTAATAATTTTGCTTTAACATGATCAGACAGATTCTGTTCCTTTAACCAAGCATGCCTCCTAATGACATAACCCATAACTGCGGCCCTGCAAGAGGCCTCCAGAGAATCAAAACCACATTGCAATGTATGCTTTCCCACTTGTTCAGTTGCATCCAATAAATCCTGCATTTCCTTATTTTCTGTACAATCAGAATTTGCCAACATTTTCTGTTTTAGCAGTGACATTAAGTATTGCTGATATTTAAGTATATGAAACTGACAATTTAAAGCCCTCACAGCCAAAGTAGCAGAAGTGTAAACCTTTTTCCCCCATCTGTCTAGTGCCCTTGAATCCCTATCGGAGGGGATAGGGTTTTTTGCAGTAAAAGCCTTGACCCCTTTGGGACCCTGAGAAATAGTTTCTGAGTCAGCAGCAGGGTTTTTATAAAGAAATTTATGTGAATCTGGAACCCTGTAGTATCTGTCTGGTTTGACAGGGGCAGGGGTAGAGAGTTAGGAGAAAAGCCGGACTCTGAAAATACATCATCTACAATGTCTAACACAGGGGGAATAGCCAGAGGTCTGTGCTGATGTAGTAAAAGAAAATCTCTAAGCCTTTTCTTTGATTCTGAGTAGTCTTGGCTCTCCCAGTGGAAGTGCTCCCTCATGGTATGCAGGGTTTCCCCAAAAGAATAATCCTCGGGAGGGGAGGCTGAAGGAATAGATTCTTCAGCATCAGAATCCTCATAGGGAGGAAGAGAGTATTCCTGTTCAGAAGAGGAGTCAGAGGAAATAGAAACCTGATCTGAAGATTCATATTCTGTCTCTTGCCTAGGCCTCTTATCAGGAGGGGGATGGGAACCCCTGATCAAGGTAATTAGGTCTTCGGCCATTTTGAGCATCTGTTTTTTAGGCATGGAAGTATGTCCAGGAGAATGCTGTACTTGTTTCTTTGTCTTTAGAGCTGCTGAGGTAGGCTTTACATATAACTGTGTAGGTCTGAAAACACCCTCAGAAGCTGATGCCTGCTCAGCGGCTCCAGACCCATCTGAGGGAATAGTTTCCGAGTGTCCAATACCTTGAGTATCCAGAGGCCTAGCTGGCTCCACGTGGGAATCGGCAGCAGCCTGTGGCTCTGAGGTAGCGGGCATCAGGAGCTGTGAAAGCGCCTCACTGAGAACCAGCGAACGGTCAACTGGCTTAGCGGAAGTCTCGTCGTCAGTTTTGGACCTCGGATGCCTGTTCTTTTCTTTTTCCTTCTGCTTTTTATAAACACCGGTCAGCTGTTTCAATGGCATTATATAATTGAATCTTCGGCCAAAGTAATGAAAGGCAAAATCGTACAGACGCTTAATAGTGCATTGGTTAAATCTAGCACAAAACTGACAGCTAGAAACGTTGTGATAGGGCATAGGCAAAGAATACAGTAAGAATGAAAATCCTTATGAGGTATTTGCTTCCCACAAGAAATACAATTGTTAACTTTTTCTGCCATCTGTCTGGAGCAAGAAAATAGTTTCCCCAACAGGGTACTTAGCTTTAATGAAGACTTCGGATCTGAAATTTGTTTTTGAAAATCTCAGGAGTCGGCCGACCGGCACTTGCGAACTGCTTTTGCTTCAGGCATCGCGCGGCAAGAAAGACTGAAGAAAATGGCGTCGGCTGCATCTTTTATACCCCTGACACACTGACGTCAGGGAAGAGGCAACAGCAACCGACGCCGGACCTAGACTTTGGAATTCATGCCAACTGCGGGTAGCCTGCCAGCAGGATAATCCAAGTGTAATGACTGCAACAGTGAAACACAATGAATATCCAGAGCAGCTGGAGAAAACCCAAGTGACCACAGGGAGGACATGCAGACTCCACACAGAAGGCACCCCAGCCAAGAATTGAATCAGAGAACCTGTTGTTGTGAGGTGACAATGCTCACCACTACACCACCACGGCCACCAAGTACTAAGTACAATGAGGAAAACAATCTCCTCCTCCTTAACAAGTCTTTGGCATTAAGTTGAATTTTTGGCAGGTGGAACCTCTGTTTACTGCCTCCTTCAAAAGCAGCACCTCAATGTCAGTACTGGAATATAAACAAAAGATGAAGACAAAGCCCACTGGAGCCACCATGGCCGGTTAAATACCTTATTTAAAACACAAGCTTTCTGACTCTGCTGTAATTCCTTTGACTGCAACTGATGGCTTGCTATGGCATGATTCCCTCTGAAGTGCATTAATAACTCTCACGCTACTCAGGTACCACAACTCACTACTGCCTGCAAACTTTTTTGGAATATCTTTTCATTTTCAACATTCAGTTTATTTACAGCCAGAAACATTAAGTGCACTTTGCAGTTGTTTAAAGATGTTAATACCATGTGGCTATCAGTTAATTTGATAAAATTACTATTGAAACATATATGTACTTTGTTTTCTTTAATGTGAAAAAAACAGAATCATTAATTATGGGCTTTTTTGTATGTTTATATAGCAGTTTATGTGTGCTTGTTAATATGCAGTTTTAAATAGACCTTTGTTATAGAAAAATATTTTTCAGCATTTATGTGTACACAAATTTGTTATTAGACACTTTTTAGACACAACCTGGGCCTGAAGGCAAAATACAATTATACAAATATTTACAAAATACTGATAAAGAGATGAGAGACAATACACTCATTATCAAATTAATCATATAGCCTCTTAATTACAGAAAATCATATACTGGTTGCATACAACTGTTGAACAAGAACATTCAAATACATTTCCCATGTGATCAAAACTTTATTTAAGTTACTGTACTTAGTTGTAGCATGCAGTGGGAATACCCACTATCTATGAATGAACACTTTGTTCCAAGTTGGACTTTCCCGGTAAACAAATGTTAAATAAATAACTAAATAAATAAACAGACAAGTATCAACCATGCTTGTTTTACTTTTTTTCCTGAAGGTATGGCAATATTATTCATTACTGGTAGGAACACCAAAGTTATTCCTTCTAGTTAAATCCTTAGTAAATTCTGTGGCACCCAAGGTTAGGAGAAAAGCAGGATATTCAAAGTATGGACGCTCTGATCAGTGGATGATATATGTGGAGGAATAGTTTGCTAGGTGCAAGGGTAGCAAAGCATGGGCATGGGTTCACTTTGAAAACAAAGCATCACCTGAATACCACAGTCAGCAGCGGCCCTAGGTCAGCTGGTGCCCTAGGCAAAAGGGCTCCACAGCGCCCCCCCCTCACCATCCAGGTGCCCCCAACCTGGTCTACCTACACCAAATAAATACTGGAAAAGCGCCCCTGCTACAGCGGCGCCCTAGGCAGCTGCCTAGTTGGCCTATGCCTACGGCCGGCCATGACCACAGTAATGCCAAACTTTAAGGAAGCAAAAAGGCACAACAAACTTCCTAGTGAATGTGTGTAAAAATTACATTTCACAAAGAGAAAGTGAATATGACCTGATGCCTTTCTGCATAGTGCTGCCCAATGGAACTGAATAATGATAAACATGTTTGTAAAGGAATTGCAATATAAATAATATGATTGTTTTAAAAGAATTAGCTGTTATTAAGGACAGCATTCCCACACTAACAGCCCCACAATCCTAGAAGATACTGGAAAAGTAAAGTCACAGAACGACTCAGTTAAAAGTTCATATTCCACAGCTCATTTCCCAAAATGAAAAAAGCAACAGCATACTACCTAGTGATTCAACTCTCATGGGACTTTTGTGGTTTAAGACTTATTTCATTTTCCAAACAATTCAAATTCTAGGAGGTTAACATCAAGCATTTCTTGCAGTTTATTTTCTTTCCAGCTGTAAAATATTCCTTTAAATTTCACTAGGTAAAAAAAACCTGCTATATCTCCAAAGAAATAGACAGATGAATAATTGTGTTATGATCAAACCGCTAAATTCATTTTAGGTCCTTAAAACATGATCATATAGATAACACATTTTAAAATGTAACAGCAAAACAATATTTTGTTAGTAATCTTCTGAATGCTGACTTTAAAAATCAGAATAAAAGTACATAAATATGTTGTGATTAAAGCTAATAGTAAACAAACATGATCTATTTTGCAAAGCAAGATCTAGTCTAGTATCTCGTAACTTATTTGAGAATTCATCACATAACAATCTTAATTCCTAGTTTATGATTTGTAGGCAAAATCTAACTTATTTTTTGTGTTTTTAGGGGAAATAAAAATGCTTTTAAATTTCATGTTCATGCTTTTATCTTCTGCCTTGCAATCACTGTTATGAAAAGCAGATCCCCATATATTATTCCTTTATAATGATTTATAGTTTGGAATTAAATAAATAAGGAACAAGCATTTTGAATTTGAAAAAAAGAAGAAATGTCAGGCCAGGGGTAATAGAACAACAAATTAGTACTTGTCTAGGACCTGAGGTCCAGTGAGAAATGTTGAAAATGCTTGCTGTCACACCAGTCAGCACAGTGCAGCAAACAGTGGCTGTCTGTACCTCTCAGCTGTCCAGATTTTTGCAGAACGTCCCTGCTTTTGCCTCATATTTTTATCCTGTCTGTTGTAAAACTTTTTATTTTTTTTTTTTTTTGGTAAATCACATTATAGTTTTTTACTTCTTATTGTTCAGAAAATGCATGCTGCTGCAAAACCCGTTCTTGTATTAACTTGTTAACTGAATTAGAGCAATACTTAAAAATAGTCCCTGACTTGGTCATCCCCTTATTATTATTGGCTTTGTGCAGAAATTCTTAACCAAAGAAGTTGAGAGGCATGACCATAGCCTTGATACAACTCATAGGGTTAGCCATTACCTTTAGACACCTCACCATTTAATGTTTTGTAAAATTCTGTCTCAAGCTCAGTAGAATGGTAGGAAGTTAGAATACCTAAATTAAGGGCTTCAGTGTTCAGTGAGGCGCATGGAAACTGAATTAAAAAAATCTCTGTTTTTATAACAACCAGAATCATGATAAATATCTTAAAAAATGTTCTAGTTCCTCAGTCCATGGTTTGTTAAACAGTTATGCCCGTTATTCTGTAATATTTGGAGCATGACAGAACTCGACACCACTGACAGGACATTAACTCACCCTTAAATCTGGTACATTGTTGGCTATTTCTTTTGTATGTTGGGGAGTGTTATGTAACTACATCACTCTCCAGCATCAGTTTGCACATGGTGGCATTAAACCAGAGTCTAATCCTCCGTCGTGCTCTGATGGATGTGGCTCCAAGCTGCTTCAACCTCTGAATAATCTCAGATGTTAATAACTGTGGCCAGTGCTCTCTTAAGATTGCTACCTCTTTTCATATTACATTCACCAGCTCCCCAAGTGGCATGTGACATCTGTCACTTCCTCATTGCAGCAAGAATTTTCTCATTTGCTGCTAGGTCTTGCACCTTTGTCATAGTCTTAGTTTTAGCTGGAGCCATTTCAAACTCCCAGCCATTAGTCATCTTTCAGCTGCCCAAGTTCACTATACAAAGTTTGTTTTCACTGCAGTCATCTCTGCTATCTTTTCATATAAGAATAACTTAGTATCCATGAGGCCTGTTGTGCTTGATGTCTTGGCTCTGCAATATAAAAGACAACAATGTTAGGCATGTTATAACCGGTTACTTTTCAGATAAATTTATAAGAACTGGACTTCCGTCTTCTAATTTCTTGATGTTCTCACATGATGCCGCTGCCCGTGGTGCATGAGAGGCTGCCCCTATCCTAAATGAGTGTGGGACCTACCTTAACGTGGGTATATCTTTGGGATCTAAGCTGCAACACTCAACTGTTTTCTTCAACATGACCCTAACCTGAAGCTGGGTAAGTGGGGTACCCTTCTAATGGCAGGTCCTTTATTAGTACCTTTTAATGAAGAAACAGCGTGAGTGGACTTCTGTGGCAAAAAATAGGCCCTCTCTTGAGCTGCACAGTGTTTGGTAATGTAGGCATTGCACTACATTCCATTTTGTGCCTTCTGGGGCCAGAGCTGCCTACTGGCCATTTATTTTTTATTATTATTTTTTTCCATTTGTTTACCGGGAGAGTCCAACTGGGTCGACAAAGGCCCATTTTTTGTGGAGGTCTGGGGAGAAAAGCTCCACAAAAATGCAATGCAAACATAGCAAATCAATATTTTATAAAATAGTGTATACAGAACAAAAAGTACATGAAGACATACCAAGGCAGAAGTTACTATAAAACTTATAAAGAGAAAGACAGAAAAATAAGCATAACAATTGAGAATAGTTTGGCACAGTGAGCATTAATAGATTTTTTGACCAAACGAAAACAAACAAACAAACAAAAAAAGCCTCTTCATCAGTCATAGACTTGCCTACCCATATGGATGCCTCCTTGTCTGCAGCCTCACACTCTGGACATGCCAAAATATAGGTTGTTCTTGTTTACTGTTTGAGTGAACTAATTGTGACACACTATCTGCAGTACATGGCACTGTTAAACAATGGGCACTCTAAAACAACTTCTCATACTCATGATGACATTCCTTTTGGTGTCTGTCCCAAAAGGCTTACACTGTCACCCTATGACTTTGTGCAGCCGCTGATAGATTGCCAGGTATAAGGGTGCCATTCCTCAGCTTTAACCTGTCACTAAAATTAGCAGGGCATGTGCCCTGTTCCATTGTTTTTCTGTTATAAGCCATATTGCTGTCCAAACTCTGTGCCTTTCTAGTGGCTGCAAACTGCTGTAATACCCTTTTGTAAGCCACCCCATTACCTGTACTGATGGTGTAATTTATTAGCTGTCCACCAATACTGGTTATGTCCACCAATACTGTGAATTAATGTTTACCTGCTCTGGTACTGGTGCTGTTTCCAATGCCACTCTCTTGAACTGAGCCCACTGTGAAAACAGCATAGTGCAAAATGTTTCATTTTTCTACCCCTCTCCCTTTTTGCTAATTGTTCCCTACCTGAACTATAGATATGTTGTCTGACCTGAGTTGGACTACCTTGTCTGTCTTCTTCTTCTATCTCTGGAAAGAACTCCAGCTCTGTAATGGCTAATTGATCACTACCACTAATTACTCTTGGCCACCTGCTGCCGAGCATGCCTTCTCTGACATAATTCCCCTGAAATTCTATACCCCGACTGCATTTGTGTACATATATGCATTTATTTTGTTTACATTATTTTTTTAAATTTGTTTACTGATGGACAGCACTGATCCTATTGGATCATTTGCAGACTAAGCTCAGGATAAATTAAATTACCTATTTGATCAAAAATAATACATGGCAATTGCAGCAATTATCACACAGGCAGAGAATCATGTTGAACAATTACAGTTACAACTGCAGTAGATGTAATATATCTATGATGTCAAACAGAATGTGTGAATATAAACAGTTACAGTTACCCTCTAATACCAATAGATCTTGCAGTGAGAATGGGTATTTTGAATGGATAAGTACTTATTTATACTTCTACTTCCTCAGCTATGATAACCTGCTGTCCCTTTGAATTCCCAAATGAACCTCTGATGCACTCCTATATTGTATTTCATGCCCCTTGTGATCTTGATCTATGCTACGGCTTTCAGCAGCCTGCCCCTTTTGCTGTTAGCCTTCCTGTACATGATCTGCCTGCTGGAACCACTCTGCAGGTAAAATCTAAACAGTCATTTAATTCCTGTAACTGTTTTCAAGTGATCTTCTCTTTACCCAAAACCTGCTCATGTTTAGAATGTCAACTTTTCTTCAGGTGGATTGCCAATTATTATCCCTATCATGAATCGTCTGATTTACAGGCCTTTTCCAGCTTCTCAGCTGCCAAGGAGGCTTCTGGGTCCCTAAATATTCTCTCTGTGCTTGTGATACTGATGTGACTTTGCCTGTTTTTCCCAAAGAAATTAATTCAGGTAATGCCCAGTGTTGTCCTCACCTACCTTCTGTGCTGTTACCCTGTTCCATAATGTACTACATTTCTCAACAAGTGCACCTAACAGCCAATAGTCGTCCACTTAACCATGGAATAGCGGCCTCCCAGCTGGGCACCAAGCCATCTTTGTTCCTCTTAGTGCATCAGCCAGCCACAACCTAAATGTTGTGTCTATGTCTCATTGCTCCCTTATCCTCCTGTCAGCATAATGTTTTTTAACCAACTGTAACTTACTTTTCCCTTCATTACTTGTCTCTGTCATCTTTATTACTTGTCCTCACTAATACCTTCTTCGTGTGTGTGTGTGTGTGTGTGTGTGTGTGTGTGTGTGTGTGTGTGTGTGTGTCTGTGTGTAGTATCTTTTATCCGTCTCTGAAAACTATTTTCTTTGTTCTGTCTTGTGAAACATGCCTTTTTAATTGTGCTTGAAAGTGTCATGATTACCCTCTTCCCTGAAATGCTATGAAAATGGACTATGCCCACCTATGTTTCCATTTCTAACATTCTAATATACACAGCTCCCCTTTCTGCACCTTGTGATCATGCTTATACACTGACCCAGGTAGCTTGGCAAAGTTATGAAATACCTGAGGTAGAAAAAGCAAACAGTATAAGAGATAAAGATGAGATACGTTTAATGTAGCAGGAAGAAAAGGAAAAAAGTATTTTTGTTTCACTTTAGACACTCCACAGAAATGACTTAGTCCTGAGAGTCATGTGACAACTTACACTGCAGATATGTAAAAAGTGCAGTACAACAAAGTTTTAAACGCAAAGAGCATCTTAATTCCCTAAAATAATATCCCAGTATGTAAAAATTAAGCCTGAGACACAGTTTACCTCATACAAATAAAAAATACAGGAAATAAATAAAAAATGCAAGCTTATAAAAAAAGAAAAAAAATCAAGAGAACGTCCTGTAATAGACTGATACAACTATCCATAACATGCTATAAAATTAATATTTTTTGTTTTCTAATCTACATGTCAGATTGGAAACTAAATAAACATAGTTCAACAGCTGTTAGCTAACTGTTTGGCGAAGCAAACAAAGTCACATCAATAATATTTCCATGGTAGTGCTACTGACTATTATGCACTTACTATAACTGTAGGCAAGGAGAAATGACCATGGTTGACCTGTCAGGATGGAAGAGACAGACTGGTGAGTGGGAAGGGACCAAGACTGCTATTAAGCAGTTTGAATACAGTTGGCAAGATAAGTGGTAAATGCATCTTAAGTGTTTTCCTTTTTGCTTGCTTGCTTGCACACATGATTATTATTAATGGAATTGTAAGATTTAATTTAAATAAAAAAAAATAAAAAAATAAATGTTTTATTAATAATTTATTACTTGTGAAATTATTTCATAATCTTCTGCTGAGAAGGACTATACGGTGATAGCTAGCTGGCTCTAAAGGATTTTTTGAGATTTCAGTATATCTATTAAGTTGGTTAATTAAATATCCAAACTTACTGAAGTAGTTAAAGATTATGAGATACTCCTACCTGTCATCTAAATGGACATGTCCCTGCACTTCCCCTACATAAGCCCCTCCTCACTCATCTTTTTTTTTTCTTAGTAATTGCGGCTCTCTCTCTTTCAACACCTACTCTACATACAATTCCTCAGTTCTGCTTATCTCTGCTTGTCTGTTTTTCTACCCAGTTTTCATTACTTCTGAGACTTATATTTATATCTTATGTAATACTGTAATTCCTATGTCTGGAAATGTACTCTATAAGGAATACTCTGAATACTTGTATTATTTTCCTTACATGGATAACTGCTTACTATCACCACAGCCAGTCTATAGCCGTAAGCATCTCTTCTTATGTACTTAATTACACCATCACCAAATAGTACTTCCTCTATCTGATATGCATTAGTAATGCTTTCTGCATCCTTTATTTTTGTAAATAGTAAAATATTTACAGAAATATGATTTTTGCAACATCTAGTCTGATTGCAGAATGAATATCAATTGCCACAGCAGCTACTCTGTATAAAAATTTTATCTTTTCTTGTTTATCAATTGTACTCTCAGCACATGCTACTGTTACTCTGTATACAAATGTTATCTCTTCTTTTAGTTAACTGTACTCTCATCACATGTTATATACTATTGCTTGATATGCATGTTTGTTATTGCTATTTTTATTGTTATTGTTAAATGGAGCTTTTCTCCCCGGGCCTCCACTGAAAATGGGATCTTCTTGGCCCAGTGGACTTCCCAGGTCATAAAACTGAAATAAACAAAATAAAATAAAATAAATAAATAAATAAAATAAATATATTTCGGAAGTTTTGGAGCAAGTTATTTTATGAAACATTTATAAACTTCTATGGCAGTAACAGCAAATTTTAAAATTATGTATCGAGAGGAGTTAAATTTGATAGAATCTGTTAAACAAATTCCAAGTTTATTAAGAAAAATGGCCAGTTTAGTTTTCTCTATGGAGTGAGTGAGAAGATGAATATATAGATTTGTAGTGGTTAGTAAAGACTTTCAAATGTCCTATGAATTAGTCATTATATGTAAAGGGAATTTATTTGTTTTATAAAATTGCTAGGACTACACTTGAAGATGTCTTAACAAAGTGGTATCTTAGTTTATAATAATCTTTTTTTTATGAAATCAGCTCTTCCCAGTTCTATGCATAACTGGTCCCATTTTGATCATATTTTTGATTTCTGATATAGATATTTATTGTAATTAATATTCATTAGTTGGTGAAAGACAAAAATTGTCTTCAAAATTCAAAGATTCAAAGTAAGTAACGCTCGAACAGTAGGATTGGAACAAACACCAAAACTAAAAAAAAACAACCAATCCTTGGTATAAAACTGACCACTCCACAGCAAGTAGTCCAAAATGAATACAATTTATTCCAAGATATACAAAAGTTCAGCTCGACCACAATAATAAAAAATAGCAGTAATCCCAACAGTGATGAAGTAAGCGCTTTCGTGTGTGTTCATATCAGACTTTATCAAACTGTTGATATCCTTCAGCATGGCTCTTTTATACAGTTCTAATTAGTATCCTAGTAACATTTAAAAGCACAGGTCCATTAAAAATAGTAGCATCTCTCTACATAAATATAAAAACAGAAAATCAATATTATACATATGAATATAAAAATGAACAAATACTCGTGTGAGTGTGAATAGAGACTAATAACTACCTAGGTGACATAACAGTAAAAATCATTATAATTTTCTAGCTTTCTGTTTTAAAACAGGTCGGAGGGACAAATAATCATTTATACCTGGGGCTTCTGTTGCATTCAAGATTAACTGCCAGTGCAGTTCCCTGGTTTCTATCTCATTCCCCCAGTCACCCCCTCTTATGTTCCTTTTAATTATCTCTAAAATGCCGAACTTGAAACAGGTAAAATTGGGACATAATAGTGAATGTTTGAAAAGGGCATTATTCTTATTCTGCGTTTCCATGGCGTATGTGTGTTCATATGTTCTTTGTCTAAGGGGTGTTTCTGTTTTTCTCACATAATAACTATGGCAACTTTGACATAAAGCTATATATATATATATATATATATATATATATATATATATATATATATATATATATATATATCACCCCTCTTGTTTGACAATTGCCCCCAGCCAATTTAATTGTAAGTGTTCGTTCTCTTAATTTATATTCACTATTTTCCATAATTAGTGAACATTGATTGCACTTGACACATTTAATAGTGGGTCTGGCTATTCTCAATTGTGTGGGATGTTCTAGTAAATATTTCATGTTGTTGCCCACCCTATTAATAAAAAGTGAACTTTTACCTAACAAGTGGGAGAAGTCTTCATTGCCTTCTAATATCACCCAATTTTTGGTAAGGAGTTTCTGTACTTGCCGTCCAAAGGAACTAAATTCTCTCACCATAGAATGAGTGAACCTGTTGGTCTGATTAACATCAGGAACCTTTACAACCAGTTCTTGACCTAATAGTGGAATAAATCTATTACCCCACCCCGTTAAAACCTTTTCTTTGTATTTCAACATCCATTCCTTGGGGTATCCCCTATTTTCAAACATTTGGGTCAACAGTGTCAACTCACTTGTTAGCCCTTCCAAGGTTGAACACATTCTAGCCCCTCTGATCATCTGGCCACATACCAGATTTCTTTTGATATATAATTGGTGCTGACTTTCATATCTCAAAAAACTATTAGAGTACGTGGGTTTCCTATAAACCTTTGATTAAAAACAATAATTTTCTATGTTCCTAGTCAACCTTACATCTAAATAGTTTATAGTATTAGCATTGTAAGTGTGTGTGAATTTAAAATAATCACAAATATTGTTAATAAATCTCTCAAATACCAGTGCTTTACCCACATATTCTCTCCAAACAGTAAACACATCATCCAAATAACGAACATATAGTATCCAATATTTTGGAAATTCTGTTTGAAAATATATTTATTTTCCCACATACACATTACTAAATTAGCAAAGATGGGGGCACAACTAGACCCCATTGCTACCCCTTTTAGTTGTTTGTAATATTCTTCTTCACAAAAAAATATTTTTTCAATACCCATTTCATTGTTTGCACAATAAAATTGATCATGGTGTTACTTAAATTACTATATACTAGTAATGCTTCTTGAAATAACTCCAATCCCAATTCATGAGGGATGGATCCAAAAAGATCAACCACGTCAATAGTGGAAAAGCCTGTACAATGTGTATAAAACTCTTGTTTTATTCAAGTTAAAAAATCCCACAAATCTTTTAACACATAATCAATCTTTTGTAAGGTGTCTTTTAGTAATCAAGCTATAAAAACACCCAATGGGTAAGTAGAACTCCCTTGAGCTGCTAAAATCAATCTCTATGGGGGTGAAAAATGTCTTTGTGTACCTTGGGTGTACCACAAACTGTCAGAATAAATGGGTATTGACTCTGCAAGAAGTTAAACACTTCTTCATTAATAACTTCTTGCATCAAACTATCTTCTAGGTACATCTGTAGTCTCCTATGAGCAACATTAACCTCGTTCCTAGAAGCTACAGAGTATTTCTCTGTGTCTTGCAGCATATTTGTAATCTCATTTACATAATCAGTTGTATCTATCAAAACTATTCCCCCTCCTAGAAAATTATAATGATTTTTACTACTATGTTACCTAAGTAGTTATTAGTCTCTATTCACACTCACACTAGAATTTGTTCATTTTTATATTTATATGTATAATATTGGTTTTCTGTTTTTATATTTATGTAGAGCGATGCTACTATTTTTAATGGACCTGTGCTTTTAAATGTTAATAGGATGCTAATTAGAACTGTATAAAACAGCCATGCTGAAGGATATCAACAGTTTGATAAAGTCTGATATGAACACAGACGAAAGCGCTTACTTCATCACTGTTGGGATTACTGCTACTTTTTATTATTGTGGTCGAGCTGAACTTTTGTATATCTTGGAATAAATTATATTCATTTTGGACTACTTGCTGTGGAGCAGTCAGTTTTATACCAATGATTGGTTGTTTTTTTAAAGATTCAAAGTAAAAGTTATTGTCATTTAGGACTGTGATGAAAGGGGATACTGCAGCAGAGCTAGCTGGAATTTTGTAAATGATTATATGCCATTTGTGAATATCAACATGATCTATATAAGATGCTTGTGTTACAACTGTATTAGAACTGTATACCATATGCATATCAAACTGGTCTGTGCAGACGTGTGTTGAAAATATATTTTATAAAGTGCTCTTGTACTTAAAATGTAACCACAGTGTGCCCTACTGAAAAAGAACAGAAATGTACATGCACTATTGTAACTGTTTAAATGTATGTATTTCAACAGTGGAAACTGGAATACAGGAGGTTAACTTCAGAAAAATAGCTGAAATTTAATTATTTTATGGCTAGGCCATAAAAGATGGCATCTTTCAGTTTTCAATGCAGCTAGACACAGAGTCTGTGCTGAGATGCTTTCTGTATTGTCTTCAGAATGAACGAATTACTAGTTTAAAAAACACGAAGGAAGGTAATTGTTTTATGACTTCCAGCATCTGCCAAAGATCTGAGGTCTATGTATTTTCACAGGTAGATGCTAAATACTGCTAGATTCCAGTAGTGGGGGTTTCACCTGGGATAGAGTCAGATAAGAAGAAGTTATGTCATTCTGAGGGCTATCCCAGCAGTAATATTTGAGATATTAATTTAAGAAGTCTGTGAAGGAAACAGGGCATCCTGCATTCTGTCTTGGACCCGATAACAACTAGAAAATCCATTCACCACATATGCCTTGCTCTTAATTAATTAACTAGTGTTTAGTAACTCTCTTAGATTCAGTCAGGAATATGTTGATGCTTAGTTTAGATATTTTTCTTTATTTATGTGAGACTGTCCTGCAGTGTTGTTTTAAATATTTCCTGTGGTTTTAAACTCTGTCACTGTAAATATATATTTAGTATTGTCTTGTCCTTTTATTACTTATTATTAAATATATTTAAACCTTTCATTGTGGCTGATCTTTGTAGAGATATTTACATTACAACAGTACTTGCATATTTATTTGGTGACACTGTGTGGGCCACTCCTAATAGCCTTGCTCTTGGTCAAACTCCCATTTGTGATAATATTACACAGTAAGATTGGACACCCTTTGTTAAGGACCTTAAAGTAACTTTAAAGGCTTTAAAGTAAAGGGGGTATAGCTAAACCTGTGCCAGCCTTTCCCAGGTGTGTGTGTGTGTGTGTGTGTGTGTGTGTGTGTGTGTGTGTGTGTGTGTGTGTGTGTGTGTGTGTGTGTGTGTATGTGTGTATGTAAAGCAAACCTCAAAGAGTGTGTGTATCAACTACTTGGGCAGGGACACAAAGCACTGGTTGGACAGAGAAGGTGCTAGAGGTCTTGGCTTCACCACTCAGCTGAGATCTCAACTCTATAGCTGTGCCAGTGGGTAGTCTTATTGGGGATCTGGAGAAAGAGGGAGAAACTATCTCCAGACTGAATGTGGTCTCTGTGTGCACCTAAGAGAAATTGCACTCGATGCAGAAAGCTGCATTACTGTGTGTGTACCTGTCATCCTCCCAGTGTATGTCCCCCACTGTTGACAGTGGTGAGGATGAGGATCCTTGATTACTGGTCCAATGGTGCGTTATCACAAGGACCACACACTTGTAGCCAACAATATTTTATGCATCAGCTCCTTCTTGAGATTACAAACAGAAAGTAAAATAATATATACAATACAGGAATGAACACAACTAACATATACAATCCTACTCCCACTACCTGTATAAAAGAGCAGCACTTGAATACAGAATAAGTATACCCTCCCCTAAGTTAGAATTACTGCCCCATTTAAATAAAAGACACATTACAAATTACACATTGCCTAAGTTGTCTGTCTAATATTGCACTTGATAGGGATTAAATAAATATTGCACTTACTTGGAATTTGTGTATGGAGCTTTTCTCCCTGGGCCTCCATTGACAACAGGCTCATTCTGGCCCAATGGACTTTCACGGTTAACAGACTGCAAATAAATAAATAAAAAGAAATATATAATACAACAAACTATAGGCATTTGTGAAACAAAAAAAAAAAAGAACTGACTTAGTTAATGTCCAGCTCTCTGGGACTTATGCCCAAGGTGAGAAGTCTATTGAGTTCAAAATTAGATCTGACTCTAATTTTCTCAGGATTTATCTGTTAAAATGAACTTAAACAGAAAGCTAGCAATATAGGACTTAAAAGCAACCTACATTTGTGAATAATGAATTCCTTCTAGTGAATTGTTTATCCAAACTGTTTCTACTGCTGATTTAATTTATTTTGAATATGAATTAAAATTATCTTATCTGCAAGGAAGATCTTTCTGTACTTCTAACAAATTTGTAAACATATTTTCTTAGATGTGGAGAGTGATCTGAAATAACCTTAGTTATAATAAAAATCTTTTAAGAAGAATTTATAAAGTATGAATAAATAAAACATATAATCCAGTATAGCAGATTTTTATATCAGGTATCTAAATGATTAAAGCCTAGTAATAAAGGATATGTATACTTCCATTTGTCAATTAAAGTAGTCAAGAAGCTCGTTAAAGCATTGTTATTACTGAGCACTGAATGAGTACCACAATAAATATTGAAATCTCATATTAAAATTATACTATGACAGTCAAGATAAGTAATCCATTTGCTAAGTCTCTTAAAAGTGATTATAATTAGTAAGTGGAGCACAGATTGAGCCAATTATAAAACTAAGATGATAATGTATTACTGATATCTAAATAACTTAAAAAGTAGTGAATAAGTAGCACTGGTAAATATGACTGCAACGCCTTTTGATTCATTATCATATTAATTTATTACAGAGTAGTTAAAGAAATTCTTGGCAGAAAGCACTGAATGTTTATAACATGACAAATTAATTTCCTGCAAAAATTCATTGCTATTGAGTGCAATTTGATTAATTTCATTAATTTGGTATTTTAATATGATAATTTAAACCATTAATATTTACTTATAAAATATTCATAAACAAGAACTTTATGAACATTTCAAATTGTAAAAGAAAACTTTAAAAACCAATGCACATTAGGTTCAAGCAAGGCACCCTTTATTACTTGCAGCAAGGAGACAAAGCATGTAGGTACAAGGTTTGTCTGATTTTTTGGAGTTCAGTATGTTATTCTTATACAGTTCTCTTTATGTCACACAGAAAATGTTACCAAATCTACTGATGATGTAGTCGGACACAGCTTTCTGTATGTTACACAGAAAATGTTACCAGACTTATTGCTGACATGGTCAGATTATTGCTGTCTTGCAAAAACATTTGAGAAAAACAACCTGGCCTTGGGCTTATTTTAGCCCTCCTTGGTTCTTTAATTCTTCAATTGTACAATTCTAATATATGTGTTACATTTTGTCTAGATTCAAGGTACATTTCTAGCTTTAGTACAAGTAATGCTGACTACGGTTAAGTTTTCAAACATCTATTGTTCTTCTTATCAAGGCTTCCAGTAGTTGTACATTTTCACATGGCATAAGCAGAATTAAATGTCTCTATAAGCAGTTTCTAGTAGCTGTGCATATTCACACAACATGAACAGAATAAATGTATTAACCCTTTTAAGCCTTTAATGCACTAAGGAAAATGCATAAATGCAATATGCAGGCTAACACAAATCAATAAATTTCTTCAAAAATATGCATATCCTTAAATTGGTTAATTTCAATCAGGTAATTTCAAATAGACAACTGATAGTACAGCAGTAGTCTAGCAATAGGCAAAATATCCTCTGACCTATATATCTTTAATCAAAATGCCAGGAAAACCCCTTCCAATAAAAAAGGAATAGAAATTAATTCATGAACCTCATGTTTGCTTGTGCTCCCCATTGTCATGGAGACTCATGGCAACAATTTATCACTTTAAAGCTCCATTTCATTTTCCCCTGCTGAAGAATATGTTTAAAGATAGATTTGTATATTTAACCTGCAAAATTGCTTGAAATTGAAACAGAGTTGGAATTCCTTTTGACCATAACTATTTGTGTAAATTTGCAAATGACCTTCTTTTCTGGTCAGCAGTCAAATCTTGAAGAACGTTTGTTATTAAAGACTGTGCAGTTTCTTGTCTTTTGTTTGGCCATAAAAATTGCATTTTTGTCATTTAATGGAAATAATCTAACCACAATAGCTCATCTAAACCCAGGCTTAGGAGAACCTACAGTTTGAATTGAATCAAGACTAATTACGGATATATTATCCATATTAACTTTGGTGGCCAGTTCTGAGAACAATATCGAGAACAGTGGTTAAAACTGATTCAGTATCATCTAATGTTCTGAAATACCCATAAGCTTCTAATGTAATTATCTTCTTGCCCACATTTCTACCTGTATGAGACTTTCCTGCAGTAATGAAAGAAAATAGTTGATTATTCTTATCTGTGCTTAGTTTAGAGAAATATGAAGTTAGATTAAATAGTTTGAATTCATTATCTTTGACATTTGATATTTCTCTAATGATATGTGTACTTTAATAATGTTCATCTCTCCTTTTTTATTTCTGTTACTGGCTTCATGGCTTCATTCAAAGTGTCAAGTTTATGTATAATTTTGTTTGCATTTGATGATATTTGCTCATTAGAGTACAAAACAGAGGAACTGTCACCACTGTTGGATGTAGTTCAGTTATTAATAGAAAGGAAATCTAAAGCCATGGACTTAACTCAAACAGACTTGGTCACATCAGTATTTAATGTATTTGAGAGATTGCACCTGTTAACTCATTCAAGTCTATAGTGACTTTTTGTATAACTTCAGATCACACCTATAGCTCTGTATGGCACCATACCTTTTTTGGGTCTGATTTCTTTAATTAAGGGACTTACAAGTTAATTATAAGCATTATTAGAAAATCTGAGGAATTATTAACAAAATGACACCAATATTGTTATCTAGATTTCCTGCAGCAGAGAAGTTATTTACAATTTTGTCACTTATTATTCATATTTATGTTCATATTTTCATATTCAAGAGCTCTACATGATATTGATGTGACATGCCATGGAGGAAGACAGAAAAATTAATTGTCAGTGTCTTTTACATCAAACTGTTCCTAAGATATTTCTAGTTCTTTGTTAGTAATTATGAAAATAAATAAAATTTCCATATGTATGTAATCATATGTGCATAATATTTCAAAAACAGGTCACTTACAAGCTGTCAGTTAACATCAGGTGAAACCTCATTTGCTATTGAAGAAAACTATCTTTGAAATTTACACTGTAAGTTGCACATCATGAACAATATCTGGTGTTATTTATATTGATAATCATACAGTTAATCATGTGTTTCATATTTCTATAAATATCTGAATAAACATGCACTTATATAGGAATTTGTAGTTGCCATGTGAAAGCTTATGTTTGGTTAGAAAAATGTTCTAACAATATATATCTAGGTTTTACAGTTTCCAAGATATGACAGTTTGTTTGTGAAAGTATAGGAAAAGTATAATTTTGGGTTTGTGCACATTATGATATATTATTTATGGAAAGACTTTGAATCCACTGACTATTATTACTACAAAGAATACTTCTTACTGATAATATTGCTATTTCTACTGTTTTAAACAAATGCAAATAGTTTGTGAAAAAAAAATCATCTTATGCTTTTTAAGTTTATTTTACGGAAAATGCTCTGGAATGCAAGATGCATCTAGGCTACTAGAGGTATGACATTCCTTAACACGTAGGTGCTAATGAGTTAGAGGCATCAAGAGAAGTTGCTGCTAGTTTATTTGGTCTTATCTGCACATCAAAGTACAAATTAGAGGAGCTGTGTGACCTCCAATAGTGTTCTTGGAGTAAGCTGGATTATATCATTCTCTTTCTTATTCAACTCTGAAAGGGCAAGAACCTCATTTGCCCCCCAATTGAAGAACAAAAACAAAACAAAAAAAAATGAACAGGGTAGAAATGGAGGAAATGTCTTGCCAGATCCCATACATGTCAAGCAGAGCACCTCACTGTCCCTCTTCAGGAAAGAAATCTTGATGAGTGGATGGGTAATAGAAAGTTCACCCCGGGATCACTCCAGTGGCTCTACTTGATAGAAGCACTGGGAACAAACTTCAGGCGGCACGATGCCAGAGCACTTCTATGGGCTAGGCTTGTAAAGGCTCCAGGGCCATTAGCCTAGTACACACCTATGAACCTATAAACAATGTTCACCTTTTCACAAAAACATAACAGAAACCAAAGAGCAAGTCCAAACAGGAAGTTTTATTGAAAGTTAAAGTATTAACAAAGTAAACCATTTGACTATCTTGTGATACATAACCAAACACATTGCTTTAACAATTTAAACAAACCACCAGGTTTTCTCTTGTAACATATTAAAAATGAAACAGGAGTAAAATCATACTTTAGCTGCATTAAGTTTTAAAACACTATTGGATGCAATCCTTAGTTCCAAGGTGTTGAGTACTAATTATTATATTTATGCCCTTTCACAACAAAATATTTGAAAAAAAGCTATCACACAGATAAATAATAGAGCCCCAAAGCCACATGGCCTCCTTACAGACTCACAGCATGGATTACACTACTTTACATCACTTACACACTAAAATACAATGACTTAACATATGGAAAATATTAACTAAGAGAAACAACAATCTCTGTAGAAGTAGAACTAAGAAAAGCTTTAAACCAGGAAATCTCTGTACAAGGCTAGGAAGGTGAAATCCAACTGAGTTTAGTGAAACACCATAACGTGGTACACCATGCAAATCCCCATATGTAGCATTTCCACTATACAAACCTAACACCAAGAAACAAAAATCACTGACTCTCCCTTTAGAGGACAAAGAGCTTCCCACTTATAGCTATAGCAACAACCTTACCATATTCCTTTCTGTAATCAGGATGACAACATAACCTTCAATTGATCTATCTTCACCCAAGGCATAGATAAAAAAAAGTTTTACAAAAATATACCAAACAACTGCTATCTTGTACTCCATGAAATCAGGATAGGAAGAAAGCAGAACTTGCTAGATCATCCAAAACAGTCCTCCACTCCCTCCTCTTTAGCTTATTCAAATGACTTATGACATTTTTTTTCTTTTCCTCTTAAATGCTGCCTTTTCTGTAAGCTAGAACATGATATAATATATCCCTCCCACCAGGTTATTTTTACCTTTACCATATTTGCAGTATTTTAGGTTTCTCATCATATCAAACAAACATTTCCTGCCCCTGCATATATATCCACTTCAGGTAGTTGCCATAACAGTTGCCTCCCTGTTGCATGTTCACATCACATGTGCTTTTTATCTTTCCTTGCCTACGATGTTATATTCTACCTATAGTTAATAAATAGTGCCAAACTTCTGCAAGCACTTGCCTTCCTTAAAGCCAAGTGAATTGCTGAGATAAGAGGTACTCACGCTTTTTTGAAGACTGTCAAGACTTTTTTTTTAAATGAAAACAAGCGAGTGAGTGAAAAAAGAAGAAATTAAAATAAAATCAACTACTACACGCAAATAGTCTGCTTGCTGTGGGCGCCAAAAGATAAAGCCCAGTAACTGCCTTCTCTGCCCTGCTTCCTACCCCTACACAGCCAATCAGGCATCTTGCATTACCAGAGGCTCAATCCTAATGTAAAATGTAGGTGAAGAATAAGGAGGGCAGGAAGTAGTAAGAGCACCAGCAATTCTAAAATGTTATTTTGCTTTAGTAAAAGATAAAAAAAAATGAAATATACATTTTTAATTAATTTATTTATTTTGCACAACTTGTGGCCTAGCGCCTGGGATGATTGCCCCTCGCACCTGGCCTTTTCTACACTACTGTTGAAAAACGCAGGATTAGATGAGGGCTCCAACCAATGGATTTACAGCTATTTTATTGAATAGCCCTTCCAGTTTTACTCAGAACAATTAGCTTTCAGATTTGGGTTACTTTAGTGCTGTTGTGTCTCAGAGAAAGGTTTTGGGATCACATACAGTTTTCTTCAATTCCTTCAATCTACCTCAACCATATGGGGAATGATAGATAACAGCAATGCATTGAAGACATTTATTAGTTTTATGTATAAGAATGGATTAAGACAGATGGTAAGACAACCCTAATCTGAACAATAGTTTGGATATACTGTACATTTCATATTTTTAAAATCAATTATTGTCAGATCTACTCATTACACCAAGGTTGTGATCATTATATGATAACTGTTTCAGTAATATGTATGGACCTTGTAAGGATTAAAATAAACAAACCTAAATGAATTGTGTTAAATATAAGAAGGCAGAAATACATTTGGAATAAATAAATTGGGAGGAGGTCCTGAGTTATAAATGTTGAAGGAATGTGGAAAATAATAAAGGATAGTAGAAAATCATTTAAAATAGGATCCAGATTAAGGCTTGTCACATGAGTCCTCAATCCAATTCTGGAATTAGTAGAACTACCTCGAAATTAATGAAGTTAAGGACAAAGAAGCGAAGAAAGTAGAAAATGTACACGAAGAACAAGATACTGAAGAAGAACCCAAACAGCCTTCAAAAGTGTTAAAACTGATTAGAAAATTATGAAAGAAACTTTTTAGCAAATATAAGGGATAACAAGAACATTTTTAAAGTATATTACTTTAGGTCAGACCACAAATCAGTCTCTTTTGAAGTAACTACTGAAACTGACACCCTCACAGGAACAAAAATTATAAAAAAACTTTACCAAAGCTAAGTGCAGCCTACTAAGCGATGGTATAAAAAGCTTCATACCACCAGCAATCACAGACATCTATGATCACAATACAGAAGTCTATGCAAATGCTCTGTAGAAACACTTAAGCGACTGTATAAACTCTGCTGTACCAGCATACCGCTCAACCGTACAGATTTTTCCAGAATGTCCAGATTTTGGCCTCATATTTTGGTCCATTTTTCATGAAATTGTGTTTTTTTCTGGCAAGTTAGTGGTAAATCATTAAAGACTGAACTTCAAAAATAATGACAGCTATTAGTGTTTCAGACTTCATATCCTTCAGAAAATTCATGCTAGGGGTGGGAAGCTGGCATAATGATTAAGGTGTTTGCCTTGCAAGCACAAGGTGCAGAGTTTGATTCTCATGTGGGATAATTGGCTAGGCTTCAAATGGCCCACAGGGGGAGTTAGCCTAGTATTAACCTATGAACCTAATGCAAAACCTGTTGTTCAATCAAATTTCTAAGTTTGTAAGAGCAATATTTAAAAATTGTCCCTACTTTTGGGCCTTTGTCCCACTTTTATAGATGGCTTTGTCCAGATTTCTTGCTCTAAGAGGTTGACAGGTATGTGTACCAGACCAGATCAAAGCCAGGTCTTCCTGTAAAAACAAGCCACCATAGTGGACTTCAAATATAAACAGATTATATAACAAAAGGAAGAAACTGTTGTCCAAAAGCAAGAGGGATATCACTCGGTAGAGGAAGAGCTCCCTCTTAAGCCTAAACTAGAAAATCAGAAATCTTGTAAAGTCTTGTAAACCAAATTATGAAACTAAAATCGCATCCCTAGCCAAGGATGATCATAAGGTATTTTTTAACTACATCAGAAGTCTAAAAGAGATGCCCAGGTTATGTGCTGAACTGGTTGTAGATGGAATCATTCATACTACACTAGAAGATATTGCCAACCTGCTAGCTGACAGATTCAGCACAAACATCACCCTCCTACCCCCATAAGTCCAACCAGCCTAACCTGCAAGGCCATAGAAAGAATTATCATGGAAATAGTCAACAAGGACATAGGCAACCTTCAAATGCTGGATCCAACCCAGTTTGGCTTCATTAAGGGCAGATCATGCTTATTAAACCTGGTAGACTTCTTTGAGAATGTCACCAAAGCCATGGATGAAGGTAAGACAGCCTATCTCAACCTTGCCAAGGCTTTCAGCACATTCCCCTCTGGCATCATTGAGAAACTCTCCCAGCTGGGAATTAACCCTTACATTACTATATGGGTAGCCAACTGACTCACTGACAGAACACACTCTGTTAAAACTGGTGACTCCACATCCACCAGTAGACCCATCACCAGTGAAGTATCACAGGGGGCTGTGCTGGGCCATTTACTGTTTGCATCTATTTCTCAGAAGTCTAGGCCAAACAGTGGATGACCTCTGGCTCACCAGGTGCACTGATGATTGCAAACTGGGAGCAATTATTGAGTACCCTAACAATATCAACATATTACAAGAAGGGTTAACACAAATGAATGATTGGTGCCAAAGACATGGTCTAAAACTAAATGTGAAAAAATGCATTATTATACCATTTGGCAAAACGTAATTCCCTACACGTTGCAATATGGACAGCACCCTTCTGATTTCCAACCCAGTTGATAGCAATCTGAACTTTGACCACCAAGTTTCCAGAGTGGTAAGGAAAGCCTTCTAAATAGAGCAACTCATAAGCAAGGGCATAGCATCCAGGTTAAGTGATGTTATGACTCCACTGTACTCGATCCTCGTCAGACCAGTAATAGAGTATAATGCACCCTTTTGCATGTACTGCACCAGATACCTGCAGCAGGTGGAGAGACCTCAGAGGTTTCTCACTAAGAAAATACAGGGACTCCAAACCATGATCTACATGGACAGGCTGAAAGTCCTTTCACTTTACTCTGTATCCTACAGGCTGCTGAGAGGTGGCTTGTGCCTGGCTTATAAGGCAATCTCCAACCCTGACCTAATGGAAATGCTGCACATCCGCAAGTCAAACAGGACAAGAGTCACTCACTGTAGAGATCTCAACCTAGCCTGTGACATTAACAGAACATGCTAGAGAGACAGATATGTCTCCCATATACTGTAACTTTTCTGGAATACACTGCCTATTCACGTAAAACAGAGCTCCTAACTGACCCTATACAAATGCAACCTAGATAACTGGATGGGAGACTGCAAATTCACCCCTGGGGTGACACCCATGTCCCTCATGGACAGGGATATCCAGTGTTGATCACAGACCCACTCTGCTCATAAATTTATTCCTGCAAAGTATCCAAAAGGAACAAATGGGGATACTTAAGATTAACATGGCTAGGCTTATAAAGGATTTAGGGCAGCTAGCCTAGTAACCTCCTATGAATCTATTAGAAAAGAGAGGCTCTGGAAGTTAAAAGATGCTTACTTTTTAGATCATAGAGTACAGCTCAAAGATAATATGAAAAAAGTTAACCGCTTCATAGACTATTTTGTATCATCAATTGCCATTTCAAATAATAATTTTGAAAGGAAATGGTAGACCAGACACTAGACATTTCAGAAAGTGAGTTGGAAACCATGTTAGATAAACTAGACTTTGCAAAATCTTCTGAAAGTTTAAAAGCCATTTAAAAACTTTGAAGATACCATCTGAGTCATGATACAACAATGCTTATACAGGACTGGAAGGTAGCTATAATAAAACCTACACATAAAGGGAAAGGTTCAAGAAATTAAGTAAAAAACACAGACCTATAATTCTCCTATCAAACACTGGCAAGATCATGCAACAAATAATTATGAGGAAGTTATTGAGATTGATAAATAAAATTAAATATATGCAACATTCACCAGCATGTGCATTTAGAAGATTACAAGTTGAAAATGAGCAAAAAGCTTTTTATAATCTCAGCAATGGATGACAGGATAAAGGCGTATACTATCTATATAGCTTTATTTACATAGATCGCATACTCTCAATTAACAGATTAGAAGTTTTGGGTTTTCCATCATAAATTATAAATTGGATAAATCAGTAGCTAAGTAATCAGAAGTGGTTGGTTTACTATGGATATACATATAGTAAAGTCACTGGGTATGACTAAGAGGCTCTACAAGGCTCAATTCTGGGTCCCTATCTCTTCTGCCTGTACCTAGTTGACCTTAAAAGTGTCCATTAGACATTTTTACTGTTCCTACATGAATGTTTTAAAGTTAGCTAGGTACATTACTAATAATAAAGACTATATAGGTTCATAGGTAGGTACTAGGCTATTGGCCCTAGGGCCTATATAAGCCAAGCCAAAAAGTACCCTGGCTTTCACCACCCAAGAAAATTATTTTCCTGTGCCACTGTCGAGCAGAGCCACAGAAGTGATCCCCGGGGTGAATTTCCTATCTCCCATCCAATCATCAAGATTTTTTTTGAAGAGTGCTAATGAGGAGCTTTGTTTGATATAGATAGGTAGTTTGTTCCAGAGTATGGTAAGTCACTGGGGACAGGAATCTATCCCTCCAGCATGTTCTGTTTATTGTGGTGACAAGGTATAGTTTGTTTGGATAACTTGGCTCAGTGGATCAAGAATAGTAGCACATTTTAACATGGTCAAAACCAAATATATGCAGCCTGGAAACCCTAATTTATCATATAGATAGGTAAATTAGATGACAGGGATACTAAAACAATATCATTCACTAAAAATATGGGTATTCTTGTTGATCATGAACCAACTTTTAAAGAACACACAACCAGTACAATAATGGAATGTTGTAAAACCATGGGCTATATTAAGAAATGTTTTAGGTCAACAGATAGTGAGAGAATGAAGACTTTAAATGTTCATTGCCAAGTCCCAAACTTGCATTTTATTAAGATATAGGCAAAGACAAGATGACCCTATTCAGGTGTTAAAGGCTTCACAAAATTCCTACTTATGGGAATATCCAAGTATTAATAAAATAAAAGATTGCCAATAAGGCTTCTGGGAATTTATTCATGAAATGATAAGACTACAAGCTAGTTCTCAGAACAAATACTTGAAGTCTGAAATTTGTTGAATAAAAAAATTAAAAATAGTTAAGACTTGGACTCCTTTAAGATAGCCGAGCTTTACTGACCAAGTGTGTTGTGAATAGTAGGTAAGCAGTAATGATATAAGCCCATGCTTGCATCTCTATTGCATTATATTGTATTTTATAAATAACATTTTTATGAACTTAATGAGGTCGCAAATCACTCTACATGCATGAAGTCCTGCCTTCTCTGAAGTTTCATTCCTCCCCCCTGACATTATCCTGCATATAGTGTTCCCACAAATTTAATTTGTTTCTATGTGCATTGCTCCTTCATTTTTCAAAATATCTACCTCCATGTTTTGCCTTCGTTACAACACTAAATACTCCCATTTCATTTGATTTAAACTTTGATTTCCATTTTCTAGTAATATCTTTTTTGGGAAGACAATAGCATTAAAATTGGTAATACCTTACTACACCTATACAATTCAGTTTCTCTACCCCAGCTCATAAGAATAATTTCCTTAGTTACAATAATTTGCTACTCCAACATCTCTGACAAAGTACACTGTAGGGAATTGTTGCATTCCCAAAAAACATGTTTCCAATTACCCTTCTATTTCCCATCCCAACTCCAGAATTTGCCAATTACCTGAGAAAAATTCTATGAAGTCTTCTTGAGGTATAAAAATCCTGAGTCTTCTAGACTTTGTTGTGTACTTAGGGCCCACACAAATGTCATCCAACTACTCCTTGGTGTATTGCCTTTCCATTCTCACTTCCCAGTCTTTTCTAATCTTTCTGATTGACTCTTATACTTGTGCATTACTTTATATGCCCTACTAATCATCACTTTTTAATAGCATCTACTATTCTAGACTCAACTAAAAAATTCAGCCAGAGTTGCTATTGTAACCTATACTCTGTTAACAGTCTCTTGTAGGAAACCATTGAAAAACCTGCATTCCAAGCGTATGCTTGGCCTCATCCTACCTTTTCCTCCATGGTTATATCTGCTCCAATACTTTGGCTGCTTTGCTAATTTTCTCCAATAAATTCTACCCCTTTACTTATTATCTATGCCCCTACCTGCAGTCATCCCTATTGGTAAAATCTTTCTCCATTCCTGTGCTGACTTCACTCTAAAAATACTTTCTGCTACTTAATAAATATAATATTTTGTATTGTTCTGAAGGGTGTGCATCCAAAATTGTATGCCCTCCTTGTTTTGTGATCTCCACCCACCCATTTCAACATAATTTATTTCTACTTTGGTTTGTAATCTTCTGCTTATGTTATATATATGAGCTTTAACTGCATAGCTCTAAAGAATCCCCTCAAATCTTGTAATCCTAAGCCATTTTGTTTTATGGGGAGAAACAACTTATCTCACTTAAATCTTGCCCTCTTTTCCTCCCAAATCAATTTCCTTCAATTATTTATTAATTATGGTCCACAACTTCTCTTCTAGTTCATAAAAATATGCAAATATGTCAGACCTGTATATGATACTAAAGGGACTAGAAACATTGTTACTGCTTGTACCTACTGATGTCCATAGTCAAGAGCTTCCATCATCTCAAATGTTGCATTATCTTGGTTTAGCCTCTTTCGACATATCCATAGCAGCCATAAAAGAATCCTTTTTAAAACTATTTTGGCCCCCTCAGATCTCATTCTACCAGCTGGCCCCCAGTGCTACACAGTCATACCATGTCTAGCAGCCATCCTTCTAACCCCCTGGTCTTACTCTAGTATTGGTGGGGTCAGTCATGGATCCTAACATCTATGCTTCTGTCTAGGAGGGTTGTTTTATATGCCCTACCCATTCCCTTTCCCCACCCCCACACTCATTGATTGCATATGTGGGCAACTCCCCACGTTGTATCCTCATTAGGGAGCATCATCAATGAATGCTATCCCACCCAGGATGGGTACACCCATCACTCCCTGCCTCTCCGTCAGTCACCTGAGCTGCTAATCAAGCCCAGGTTGGCTGGACTGCAGTAAAGGCTTTATCCCACTATGCCACTGCAGAAACTGTCATAACAGAATTATTTTAATCCATACACCTCAGTACTTCATCTTATTATGCTCCCATAAATATGAGTACTACTGAACTAATTCATGTACAAGTACATAGTGTATCACTACTGCTTTTGTTTTACCTTCATTTATTTTCTATCCTGAAAAAAATTAAACTGTCTCAAAAATGTTCCACAAAAATGAAACATCATTTTCCGGATTGATCAAGTATAACATAATATCATCTGCAAATAAGGCTATTTTTTCTTGATTACCACACCAATTATATCTTTTTTGCCAATAACTATAACTGTAAAGCAAATAACAAAGGGGAATGAGGACACCCCTTGCTTGGGTCCTCTGTTCAAACACAGCTTGTCAGAATGGAAGCCCCACCTTAATGTTTGCCCCTGACCTTTCATATATATTCCTGATTAACCAACGTATTCTATCAGGGAATGCAAATGCTACCATTTTCCTACTCATAAATTTCTGGCTGACTTTATTGAATGCCTTCCCTGCATCATGGCCCACCAACAATAGTAGGCCGCTCCGGTGGTATAGAGGGATAAAGCCCTGACTATGGCACAGGTGGCCTGGCTTTGATTAATAACTCAGGCAACTGACAGAGGTAAGACAGAGTGATGACCATGTCCATCCTGGCTGAATAGGCACTTATCAATGATGTTCCCTAAAGGGAGGTGTCATCCAAACAGTGGATAGACAATGAGCATTGCGGTAGGAAAAGAGAGTTGGCAGGGCATATATAAAGAAACCCCATGGATGGAAACACAGATAGCCAAGTCCCCAGGATAATCTTAGGATCTTTGACCAGCCCCAGCAATACTGGAGTAAGTTTGGAGAGGTAGGAGTATGGCTGATAGGCCCAGTGTGGACATGGGGCACTGGTGTCCAGGTCAGTAGGATGAGGTCTGAGGGAACCAAAAAAATGTATTAAAAAAAAGACCCACAGCAATAGTGTCTTCTAACACTCTACTTCCCATTAGATGCAAAATGTTCTATTAATGCTGTCAAATGTTGGTTTCCCCTCCGCAAAACCACATTGATCTATATCCATCAATTGGGCAACACTTTAGCTATTCTGTTAGCTAGTATAAACAAACATTTTATAATCATGTGATTGTTTAATATGAAGATGGATCTGAAAGGTCTTTACTCTCTTTGGTAATATAGCCACCACACCTTTCTTCCATGATGCTGGGCCTGTCTCCTCTTTTAAAATATCATTAAACAAAACATTCCAGATCTTTATCACTTTCTTCCCGCCTAGCTTCCAAACTTCCACTGAAATACCACCTGGTTCTGAAAATTTCCCTCCTGATTGAGTATGCATCACCATTTTTATCTTGTCCCCTCCTATGTTGGCTATTAATTCTTGAGACTCATCCTCCCATAACTTTGGCATTGTTAAGTCTTGCATAAACATTTCCATTTCTGCCTTTTCTTAGTCTCCCTTTTCTTTTATGTTACACAGATTTTCATAGAATTTCCTAAATATCTGTACGTCTATTGGATCTCTGGTTATTTTTCTTGTCATAGAATTCATACATTTGGTAACACTCCTTTCTAGTTTCTGTTGCCTAAGTCATTATGCTATTATTTTTATGCTCTAGGTTGCTATTGAAAACATTTACTTAGCAGCCTTTCGAAACTTATGCATGTTATCCAGATACTCCTTTAATTTCATGTTAGCACTTGACAATTGTTCCTCACTTATGTTCTATAAAATTCTACTTCACCTGAAATACTTTAAAAATCTTTAAAAAAAAAATTAGAGAATCCTTATTACTTCTTTCTCATATTTCTTTATCTCTTATTTATACCATATTTTTTAAATTCCATTTTTATTTTATCTCATTACTTAGTTATCCTTTCTGAAGAATTTTGTATCCTCCCTAATAACTTTTGAATCATTTCCCCTATCCACTTCTTAAATTCCTCTGTTAAAAAAAAGTAAAGTGTCATTGCCTAATTTTTGCTTTACTGCACTGCATCTTTCTCAGTACATTATCTGAAATAGTATTGGATGTGCTTCAAAGCTTACAGTTAAGTACCCATGCTCCTTTGAAATATAATTTCTACCCAGTCTAGCCCAGTTATTACATGCCAAGGTTCTCATATATGTCTTCAGAAAAATACATTCTTTTGTTATATTTTCCCTTTTAGGCCCCCCAGATATATACTCACTACTGCAGATCAGGTTCCAGTCCTCACCCCTGAATAATATTCCCTCCTGAAAAAGCTAACTACTTCTCCCATAATTCTCTTAAGCTCCTTCATGGCAATTTTAGGTGGAGTATAAATAAATCTCCTTCCCTGCCAATAAACCCTTATTGCATAAATCTACCATTATCTTTTTTTCCCCTTCTTCTATCACTATTGGACCCCCTCTCTTGCAGTCAGTATTATTCTTCTCCTTTCCCTTTGTCCCTGATATTCTGTTGAATACACATTCTGAAATCCTTTCTTTGCCAAATTTACATGCTCACTTCTTTCCAAACGTGTCTCCTGTAACATTGCTATTTGCACCCTACACTTCCCAATGTTATTTAGTACTCTGTTTCTGCCAATACCCAAAATGCCATTCACATTTCATGATATAAATGATGCAATCATTTTAACAGAAAGCTATTACTTTCACATTTTCTGCATCACAGCTTTTTGAATATATATTTAGATCTTGTAATTTACATGCAGACATTAAGGTCTGGCAGGCTGATATTATATGTAGTTGTGAATTCTCACTTCTGTTAAGTCACTCTCCATGTTACTAATAGCTAATCTATCGACTCTGATGAACTCTGCTGAGCTGTCACAAGGGGGGATTCAGACTGATTTTAATAATTTATTTTTAATTATTTTTATTTTACATTTGTTGACCGGGATAGTCCGACTGGATATATGCCCATTTTCAGCAGAGGCCCGGGGAGAAAAGCTCCAAGATAATAATACACATTGAACATTTAGTAAATGCTAGTTTCAAGCAGATTACAGTCATAAGCAATACCAGCATTTAGCACATATAGTACTTATTCTAAAACACTTTACAAAACATAACATTATTTTCAAAGTTAAACATACATAACATTACATTCAGGTTTAAGACACACTGAGCAGCAGTTATACAATTGACCCTTCCTGAAATGGTGTGGTAGAAAAAAAGTTAGAAGTAGTTAAAGGTAAGGCACCTAAGAAATAAAGAGGTCACTAGTCGGGGTTAGTGCAAGGACATAACCAATGAGTTTTGAAGTATTTCTTGAGTTTGTTTTTGAATTGAGTTAGTGAGGGTTCTAGGGTCAAGTCAGCTGGGAGTCTGTTCCATAATTTTACAACAGAGTTGGCAAACAGAGTCCCCAGCTGAGTAGTTAGATTTGTATGTTTGAACTAGGAGTCTAGTGGATGATCGCAGTGGCCTGGTGCTGGTGTAGTGGCTGATAATATTTTTTAGTGCAGGTGTATTTTCTGGTTGGTAAAGGACTTTATGTGCCACTATTATACTGGTTGAACTGCAGTAGGCTTGGCAGTTCAAGCCATCCTAGGCGATTTAGGTTGTGACAGTGGTGTGTCCTGTAGGCTATGTCAGTAGCAAATCTGGCAATGTGGTTATAGCAGGATGATAGTTTATTAAGATCTGTTTTGTTTAAGCTGGAGAATAGAGGTGAGGCATAGAGAAGAGTTGATAGCAGATGGGAACGTGCAATTGCAGTTCTAGCAAGTGGGGTAAGGAAAAGGTTTGATTCTGTAAAGACAGCCAAGTTTTTTATTAATGGTTTTGATAGTTTGATTGATATGTGCATCAAACCTCAGGTTGTTATCAACTATGACACCCAGTAGTTTAGTTTGGGCTTCTGAGGAGATGACAGTGCTATTGTTAGCAGTTATGTTGAAGGCTGGCAGGGGGGTCCTGCATGTGGGGGAGAAAGGAGCAACTTAATTTTGTTGGGGTTTAGGATTAGATGTTGATTGGAGAGCCATTTTCCACTGTACTGAAGGTAATTTGGGTTAATGTGAATAAAGTAGCTGGTGAGGTGTCAGAACAAATCAAGGTGGAGTCATCCGCATATTGAATGCAGGTAGCATCTGGGATGACTGAATGAAGGTCATTGATAAAGATGGAGAAAAGAAAAGGTCTTAGTATCGAGCCCTGGGGGACTCCTAATGTGATGGGTAGGCGAGATGATAGCTTGTCCTGCCATAGGACTGCCGGTTGCCTGCCCTGCAGGTAGGATTGAAACCATTGGAGTGCATGGTTGTTTAAGGAGAAGGTCTTCAAGGTATTTATAAGCATTTGTGGTCAACCATGTCAAAAGCCTTGGATAGATCTAGAAAGAGTGCTGAGGATAGTTTGTTATTATTGCGGTTGTGGTTAATGACGTTAGAGAAAGAGAGGAGGGCAGATGTAGTACTGTGGTGTGGCTTAAAGCCATGCTAAAACTGGACAACAGCTTGTTGTGTGTGAGGTAGTGCATGAGCTGTATGTGTACACACTTCTCCATAATTTTAGCTAGAGGTGACAGAATAGCTATGGGTCTAAAGTTTGACAGTTCAGTGGAACTACCTCCTTTATGGAGAGGTATGACATGGAAGATTTTCCATTTTCCATACAGTAGCTTCAGATATAGCTCTGTTGATCAAGATAGAGATGGGGTAGGTTATGGTGTCAGCAGCCTTTTGCAGATAGTCTGCTGGGAGGAGGTCGGCAGCCAGGGTGGTGGATCTTAGTTTCTTAAGTAGGGCATGAATAAGTTGAGTAGGAACAGGTTGAAAGGTAAAGTTTGGGTAGTGGGTGTGGCTACATTAGAATTACAGCCATTGGGAGAGAGTTGACTGGCTAGAGACTGGATAGTCTCTGTGAAGAAGCTGTTGAAGTTATTAGCAATGTCTACTGGGGATTTTTGTTGGGAAGCTGAGGGGGGGGTGGAGTGGCGGTTTGGCCTGGGTGGAGTAGTTTGTTTATTCCTGCCCAGAACGTTTGAGGTTTGTTTTGGCATTTTTGCAGTAGATGGTAGTAGTGGTTCTTTTTGCCTAAGGTTATGGATTTTTGGTGTCATTCCTTAGCTGTCTGAATCTTAGTTGATCAAGTGGGGCTTTTGTTTTTTGGTAGGTGGTCCATGCTTTGTTTCTGAATGAAATTTTGGTTTTGGTATCTTTAGAAAGCCATGGTGCAATATTAACTTTGGTTCTAATAGAGCGGCTAGGAGCATGGGAGTTAAGAATAGCAAAGAATTTGGTGTTACAGTATGCTACTGCTTCATCTAGGGGGAGGCTTTTTAGTACTGACCAGTTGCATGCCTTAAGTTCATTTTGAAACTTGGTGAGAATACAATTCTTGTTGTTTCTTAATGTTCTATAGGTGGGTTGGTAGGAGCAGTCTATTTTGAGCTTGATTACATAGGTGAGGCAATGGTCACTTAGGTCATCAGGCAAAGTGCCCAATTTATAAGATTAAAGATGGGTATTGACAAGTATCCAGTCTAGGGTACTTTCCTTGTTATTGGGTTTTCCTGTCCTGGTGGGGGAATTTATGATTTGAGTAAATCCATAGAGGTTTATGTGGGTTGTATCGGTTTCATAAGAGCAAGTGTTCCAGTCAATGTTGAAATCCCCAAGAACAATTGTTTCTTGGGGGTGGTTATTGGACAACTAATATAAGAAGTCTTCTAAGGTTTCTGTGTTCCTCCCTGGGGGAATATAGACACAGACAATGTTTACATTTTTGTTTTTGTTAATTTGTAGTTTTGAGATAAGAATTTCAGCATTATTGAACTGGGGTGGTTGTTGGGTATCTATGCTGACAGATAGGTAGACTTGTAAAGTTTGGCTATCCCACCACCCTTTCTGGTGGTACAGTCTAGTCATAACATACTATACCCTTGTGGCAGAATCTCATGGTCCTTGATGGCAGGCTTCAGCCACATTTCTGTTAGGCATAATATATCTGGGGAATGAACAGCTAAGAGAGCATGCAGGTGCTGAGTTTTGTTATTTATGCTCCTAATGTTTAGATGGCAGGCCAGCAGTGAGCTAGGAGGTCTATCTGTTGGAGTTATAGAGGTAGGGGATGTAGTAGGGGGATTAGGGCCAACAGGTGGGTATGGACAAGAGTTTGGGTGGATGTCACCATCCTTTGTGAGGTTATAGTGTATCCTGAATATGAGTTTTAAGATTTTGAATACAGTTTTGTAATAGTGTCTAGTTTTATAACTAATGTAACTAGTTCTAGTAAGATGGTAGTATTTAGGGGTTAAGGAGGTAAGTATGAGGGGAGTGAGTAAGGGTGCATTATTATCTGTTATAGATGAAATGGATGTTTGGAATTTAGGGTAGTAGAAACCTAGGTGATCCTGATATTTGTAGGCTGTTAGGAGATATGGAATGGGTAGAAGTAGAGTTAATAAGACAATTTTGGGTGATAGCATACTTACTGAATGGTATTTGACACTTAGGCAAAAGGAATAGTAGAGTTGGAGGACTGTTGGTATCAGGTTGCGAGTGGTGCTGTTGAGTGACAAGTTGTTACTGATTGGTTTAAAAAAGTGGGGTGTGGTCTAGTACCAATAAATGTAGCAGCACCAGGGGTGGGAGGGATTTGGGGGCAGGGAGAGGTGCGGAACAAGCCCGAGCAAAACGAGAGCAAGCGGAGCAGGGATGAACCAATGCCTATACTAAGTTGTAGCAGTTTAACCTGTTTGAGGAAAGGGGGGTGAGACAGTAGGAGTGGTTAGAGGAATACCTTGATTCACTGACACCACACCAGAGGTAAGTTGAATGTAAGGGCCTACAATCTGCACTCAGCACTGTAATGTTACTTGCACTCAGCACTTTAATTTACTTATGTTTAGCAGGAAAGACAGACCAAAGGTTACTTGTTCAAATGTCAGACAAGCAAGTAAAACTTTCAACAGGAATCTATGTCTTGAGTGTTAGAATGCCAGAAAGGTATAAATTATACCTGTAACAATTAGGGTCAGAGAGACAAATGTAAGAGTCAGTGTACTTTAGTTACAGAGGAAGGAGGCAAACACTCAAGGAGAAAAGAGCCCTATGGCTGAACAAAATGGTGACTTGCTTAATTACACAACACTGTAAGAGAATGCTTAACAAATGCTTTTTGTGTGTGTAACCTACTCTGATTAATTGCAGGGAGAAACAATTTTTGTTGTGTTTTCAAACTGCAATCCTGTAGACACCGTTATTCAGGAGCTGCAGTTTGTTAGTGTAGGTAAATGTGAAGTTCAACTAGGAAAAGAGAAAAAACGAAATTCTAGGGTAAGCATTAAGGCAGCAACAGGCAGTTATTTTATAATAGTACCTTCAGAACGTTTTTTTTTGGGGGGGGGGTACAGTAGCACACTTCAGAATGGACCAAGATTGACAGCTAAGAAACCTTAGCAAGAGAGCAATGCAATAAACAAAACACTTGTCAGATTTAAAAGATATACCAGTAAAACTAAATCAATTGTTCACAACTGTAAAACTGGAAAATTGTCAGTAAAAGCAATTCAGATAAAGCTAGCACAAGTTATTCAGGTCATAAAAGCACTTTTTCAATGTGTGTGTGCATTTTAAACATTAAAAACATATGCAGCAAGTAGTAGCTCTCATTATACACTTTCTCTAGGTACAGGTTCAGTTTAAACACAAATATTACCACAGAAATGCAGTAAAGTCACTAGCTACTTATAGAGCTTCTGAAACAAAAATAGAACAGTCTGTGCAGAACGCAGTAGGAGTGGTTAGAGGAATACCTTGATTGACTGACATCACACCAGAGGTAAGTTGAATGTAAGGGCCTACAATCTGCACTCAGCACTGTAATGTTACTTGCACTCAGCACTTTAATTTTATTTATGTTTAGCAGGAAAGACAGACCAACAGTATACAATTCTGAGGATTATTGCAAGGGTTACTTGTTCAAATGTCAGACAAGTAAGTAAGATAAACAATGTTCTTGGATATTTAAAAATAAATTAGAGGTCACCGCCAACAAATCTTTTCCATTTTATTTGACTTGAGCCAAAAATTAAATGATTGCTTTTCCTCTATATTACAATTGCACTCTATAACCTTATTAGGCAAGTTCCTAATTAAAGCAACTGGGTGTAAAGCTTGACCCAACTTTGCCATTTAGACATCACACTAATATGATGACTAATAAGGTGCTGGAACAATTAAATGTTAGCCACAGGTTCACTAGTTGTTTGATACAAGCAGCAAGAAGGAATTTTGGAGTGAACATCTTCACACCTAGGCTAGGGTGAACTCCAGCATCAGTAGCATAAAACTTCCCCTGCAATATTAGCAGATGCTGAACTATCCAAAATAACATTTGTAATTTTTTTTTTGCTCTGCATAGCACCGTTGTATTTCCTTGTGCTAATAACTGCTAGAGTCACCTTGTTATTAACTTCCTTGACTTTATCGAATATTGCCCTCCATTGGCCCATAAATGTGTTACATAGCCTACACCTTGAGGTCTATAAGTTAAGGGGTTCTAAAATTAAGTGACCATCCTTTAACATATTTTGGTGAAAATTGCATTTGCAATTGGTGTTAAAAGCTGTTTACTGTCTCTACTTAAACTACTGCATATGTTGATCAAATATGCAAGTAGGTTCATCGGCAATAACTAGGATGACAAATATCCTAGCTGTTAGCACTGCCTGAAGTTTAAAACTTCCCCAGGCTATTAACTCTGCTTCATATTTTGCAATGCACAGCTTCCTTCACCCCTCTTCAGTTCTTTTTCCCGGCATAAGCATGATGTGTGAAGGAAAAAAAAAAACAAAACAGGCTGCTCTTTTGAATTTAAAGGCTGTTTGGTGTGGGATTCAATGACAGCTCCTAATCTGCAATCATATGCCAATTTAGTCAGCCAGAGAGCATTCACATTGGCCTTGACTAACAAAAAGGAACAGTCCCAAGACTGATCCCTGAGGGAATCCACTTGTGACTGGCCTCTTTGTAGAGGTGGATTTCCCACTTATTTTGTCTCAGAAGCTGTCTTCTCTTGAGACCAGATGTTGTAACTTGTCTTCCTCTTTTTTTCAGACCTTCTATATCTTCTTATGTTAAACTGGGAAATGAACAACATTCCTCCTTCATGAAAATGGATTTTATGTTGATGCCTGCCATGTACAAGTCAGTAGTTTGCATTTTGTTGAGGAACAGTGATTTATAACCTGCCAGCTGACTACTGTGAAGTAGTTCCTGGAGTAGTCAGAAGAAAGTAAGGTAAACACTGCCTTATTTGACTGTAGTAGAGTGTACTACTACTGTCGAGATCTCATCTATTCCTGTAAAAGTCACAATTCCTCCTGCTTGTATTATGTTGTTCTCAGCTCCAGTTAGGTGATATCCTTTACTGCCTTCCATAGATTAAAAATTCAGCAACAGCTCAGCAAATAAGAAATTGGATCAGAGACATCTACGTAATCTTGCAGTTAGACCCCAAATACTAATACCCCAAATACTTCTTTTTCTTTCGGCTGTTCCCATTAGGGGTTACCACAGCGGATCATCTGTTTCCATTTCTTCCTGTCCTCTGCATCTTGCTCTGTCACACCAACCACCTGCATGTCCTCTTTCAACCATGTCCATAAACCTTATCTTAGGCCTTCCTCTTTTCCTGTTACCTGGCAGCTTCATTCTTAGCATCTTTTTCCCAATATATCCAGCATCCCTCCTCAGCACATGTCCAAACCAACGCAATCTCACCTCTCTGGCTTTGTCTCCAAACCCTCCAATGTGGGCTAACCCTCGAATATACTTATTCCTAAGCCTGTCTACCCTCGTCACACCCAGTGCTAATCTAAACATCTTTAACTCTGCCACATCCAGCACTGACTCCTGCCTTTTTGTCAATGCCACTATCTCCAACCCATATAACATAGCTGGACTCACTACCCTCTTGTAGACCTTCCCTTTCACTCTTACTGGTACTCGTCTGTCACAAATCACTCCTGACACTCTTCTCCACCCACTCCACCCTGCCTGTACTCTCTTCTTCACCTCTCTCCCACACTCGCCATTACTCTGAACTGTTGATCCCAAGTATTTAAACTCATCTACCTTTGCCAACTCTACTCCCTAATACCCCAAATACTGATCCTCTAAAAAATCCTCCCTCAACTTCCTAACATCCCACTAAGTTTTTACTCACATCAGTAATACTGATCATGTTTGACTATTGCTGGGACAGCTGTCAGCTTCATTGAAGCCATTTCTGTGTTTTTTCAGCCTCCTGATATTACTCCTAATCATTTAGTGATACCAGCGCTAGTTCCAGCTCCATCATTCTTCCTGACATCATCTTACCCAGTGCTGTCTGTGCCAACATCTGCCCTTTAATTCTAATTTGCACTGACACTGGCTTGCCATTTGTGCATTATGTTCATGTCAGTCTTCCTAGCACTTATGCTCATAATGATAGACATGGAAGGCCCTTCTATAGGTTTATAGATAAGTACTAGGCTAGTTGCCCTTGTAGGCCATTTTTCCTTCATTGGCGAGAAATAGACCCTGTACCTTGTGCTTGTGAGGTAAACACCTTAACTATTATACCAACCTCCAATCTTCTTCTTCTTCTTTCGGCTTTTCCCGATTAGGGGTCACCACAGTGGATCACCTTGTCTGCTCATGATTAGCAGTGGAGTTTTATGGTGTCGAGTTGCCAGCCCAACCTTCCACAGAAGGCACACACATGCACGCACTCACACCTAGGGCCAATTTAGAGTGTCCAATCGACCTACCTCCAATCCCCCTAGGAAATCTGCAGACTTCAACTTGGGGCAACCCGTGCCAACATCACTTACCATTCCTCAGGAATACTTCCCGATTTCTTTAAAAATGCTACCTTAGAAAGAAAAATATGTATTCTTTTTTCAATTTATAATGTTGGAATGAAATGTTTTAATTCACTGGAACTATATTGAAATGTGTGACTTTTTATTTAATGCTATGTGCTCTCAATTAAAAATCAATTAAAAATCAATAAAAATATATAAAAAATAAAAAGCCAAGAAGAAAATACATGCTGTCTTTTATGACACTTATACAGTCACAGTGTGTTTATCCTGTGAACCTTGCTGAAACTCTGTAAGTTGGACATCACTTCCTGAATCTATGCCGTCCTTTAGACCACAGTGATGGAGGGGGTGTTAGAACAGTCAGCCAGGACTATAAACTAGGGGTTAAAAAAGTATGGGGTATGGGCTACCTAATGTAGCAATACATCTGTGAGTAGAACTCCAGCTGCAGGAATCAACTCTCCGTACCCCTGCCTTGTGTTCTGGTAGCTTCTTTGTATTACACTTTTATTTAGAACAGAAGTTGAGAGGCAGGAAATGGCAGTGCATTATGGAAAGGTATGAAATTAATAGCTTTGATTTTTTTTTTTTATTTGTGCTGAGCAATCCTAATACATGTCTTAAACCCTAGCATTTTCTAAAGTTTTAGCTCTAATTTAAGGAAATAAACAATAGATACACTCACAACAGCTGCAGTAATTTCGGGAGAAGATATATACCACTGAATGAGATTCAAGGCCTGATAGGAGAACAGAAGCAGTTTACAAAGAATCTGAAGGAAGTTTGGAATGTCGGTTTGGGAAAGATGGACTTGGAAGATTGCTATAAAGTACTAGTGGGAAAGAGAAGGCATATAATTACTTGTCAAACTGGGCCTTGCAGTCATGATTAGTGTACTTTTGTATACAATAGGGTACATGAAGGAATTTACTTTGGAAAGGGATAGTAGGACAGTCCCATTCATGACCCACTCCCTAATAGCAACCTCTTTTGCTGAAGAAAATTTAAAGTCCTGGGGGATGGAGTATGAATCTAGAACGTCTTGTGGAGCTATTGATTAAATAAAAGATGGTGTGGTGGATTAAAGAAAACTGATGGATGCATGGTGGAAAATGAAGGACTGAGTATAGCTGTTGTTGGACTGGGGTAAATGGTAGTGGCAGAAAATTCTAGACTACGGAGAGGTAGAAAGAAGAAAAACTGGAATAGTATAAAAAGAAAATGACAGACTTGTAAACAAGAGTACAAAAGTCACTGTAATGCTAGGTTAATAGATAAAAGAAACAAATAAGAAAATGCTCGACATTCTGGACTAGAAAATCTGTCCAGGTGATTTAGTACTGGAGCTGCATCCCACACTGGCCTTCATATGTGCAGATCAAAAGGTAATTGCAAGCAGTTTTGGGGAATGAAGGAGAAGGGCCATATAAAAAAAAGTGAAAGTGCATATATAAAACATGGATGCACCTTCAGGGCAACACTGAAGTTTGGCAACAGAATCATATGGTGGTGTACTGTAAACAGGGCAAGATAGAAGAAGAAGAAGGAACTGTGGCATATTTGTATAAGTTGTTGGGGCCAGAACATATGGTGGAGCACAGACACAGGGGTAGATTACAAAAAAAAAAATACTGGACTGGGAAGCATAAATTGGAAGAAGTTGCTAAGGCAGGAAAATGACCAGGGATTGGTGGCCCTATGGGATAATAAGAGACAGACAGAAGATTTGGAAGACTTCATGATGAAAGTATGTCAGGTAGTAGATGAAAGAGGAATGGCAGTAAGCATATGAAAGTAACACTGTTAGCTCCCACAGGAGACAAGACAATATTTAAAATGTATGAGGCCGTAGAGACCAATATCCCTGTTTATGGTCACGTATAAGATTTATGTTTACTAGAGTACCCTACACCTGACCAAGGCCTGTTCACGCTATTCCTCATGCTGGAATTATAAAATTGCCTAAATGTAGATGCTTATATTATAGCTCAGATAGCAAATTGTCTGACAGGTACAACCCATGTAGTTAAAGTAGCAGGTGACACTTGATAAAGCAAGTTTACTGTCACCCCATTTTCAATTATAGTTATTCCATTCACATATTTCCTTTTCTCTGTTAAGATGCTGCTTACTTAGATTAAAGTAATCTCTGTACATAAAAGTGGTCCATGAACTGAATGTAAGAAATATCAGCATATTATCCTCCTTTGTCCTTTTTCTAAAATTTTGGAAAAATGTCCAGTCCCAATGTTATCACTATATTAAGAATCACACCTTACAGTGAGATGTGCACATGGAATTCATTCTGGTCATGGAAATGACGTGGGTCTCCTTCACATTACAGAAAGCATATATGTGAAATTAATTATAGTGGTGTCAGTACTTTGCTGCTTGATTTGTCAAGGGCATTTTGGTATCGTTAAACAGCATCACTTTCAAAGTGGAGTCTGTCATTGGACTGTCTGCTAATATCATCCAGTGATTCAGAAGATAATACAGCATTATTCTGTCAGTCCTTCTGTGTGTTACACAGGCCTCTCTGCTTAACCTACCTCTGCTTTCCATCTTTGAAATGGACATATGAAAGCACATGGTACTGACAGACTAAAGAGCATACAGATGACTTTTCTCTGCTATTTTCAGGCTCTTCTGTGTGCTTTACTGTCAGTATTTCTGCATAGATTTGACGTGTTTCAGTTCTGGCTGTCAAACATGTGTCTTTTCTTAAACATCCTCAAAACAAAATTTGGGTTTTGGGTATACAGCATTTTTTCTCCATCTGAGCTGGGCTTGCTTATTACTTCTGTGCAACTCTCAGCTTTTCCTGCTATTAACTGTTAAATTTACAGTGTTTGCTGAGAGTAACCCTGGGCAGAGAACTCAGGTTTGAACTCGGTGTCAAGTCTGTCATTATAAAAAATAAACCATAGAGTGTCTTCATGTGAAGAACCAAAGCTTTTCTGGTTATAACAAAACAGCTACAGCCCCATGCATTCCTGCTGTCAAACTGCCTGTAAGCCTCCAGGGTCCCAAATAACCTTATCAAAGCCACCACACATAAGCTTCTGCTGGACTATTAGCAGAATGAGTCCTTTTCTGCTTGTATACTTTTCCACACTCACCCACTCTCCCCATCGTGAAATCTTAAGAAGTTTACCAGGTAAAATATTTATAACTTACTCAGGCTCACCCAGGTAAGAATGACACACGTTAGTGTACTTCTATTAGTGTATAGGATCCTGAAATGGTATATCCCTCTAGATCTTGTCATACCAGTAAAGCCTCCTTAAGTCAAACTATCTACCAATAAGCAATGCACTCAACCTATGATGTCTACTTAACAGAAGAAATCACCTTCCACTTAATATACATTAACTTGCATTAAAATGCTTTCAAAGATGTCTTCAAAGTCACCACCAAGCCTCACCTAACCAGTAACAGGACCTCAGTATTCACAAGCCTCCCTCTACTATTAAAGTAATTCTCTCTCTCTCTGTCTGTCCTACTGAAATTTCACCCTAACCCTGACCAGCTCTTCCAACCAAACCTGTTGTATGTCCTGTGATACATTCCCTGGCCCTTTTCATATGGTCATTCTCTCCCTTTCTCCTCATTCTCACTATCCCTAGTCTTGCCGCTAACAAACTCCTCATAAGTCACAAGTCCTACTCACTCCTACTCACCCATCCTCCTGCAACTTTTCTGTCATACTCCCTACTTCTTTATCTCACAATCACTCCCTTCTTTCTCTGTATTTTCTTTAATGTCTATCAGATATTACATTAACCAACCTCAGTATCTCCTTCCTTGCTTCAGGTACATCAGATTTCCTCTAGCAAATAGATACAGGCAAATCATACTTACGATATAACTGTAGTGTATGTATCCTATACCAATACTCCAACGTCAGTAGGTTTACTTTGAATATTTGCATTTCATTTGAACTAACCATGTTTACTGTTGATATTTTTGCTGTTCTATTACCAGTTTTATGACCTTGAATCTTTATTCTATAGTGTGTGGTATGCAGACTACACTAATGCTCATATTTGTGAGTATATCATATATGCTTTACATTGAATTAAATGTTAGCCTATAACTATCAGAACATAAATATTGTATGTGCATTTTTTCAGCTGTTTCTCAGTTACTGTTATCACACAGATCCATGGCTGGAAAGGTTTTTGGACCACTTTATTTACCTGGTTAACAAAGAACAGATAGCTAGACTGATAGCTAAGCTGTTGTCTTATTCAGTGTCATGATTCTCACTATAGCTATTTGTATATGAATATTTATATCTGTATCTTTAGAAGATGTTATAAACCTTCTTGTAAGTAAGTCTATCTAGAGACTTCTGCAGATATGAACTCTTCAAAGCTGACTTCCCAATCAAACAAAAATAAACACACCATAAAAATAAGTCTCGTGATGTATTTCTTGATCCACAGCAACAACTATTGTAAACAAGAATATAACGATGATATGACACTATTATGTGAAATTAATAAACTTATGTGAAAACAGAGTAAACCTAATTAATAACTTAGTAATAACTTAGCATGTGAAGGTGGTTATCCAGCTGGGTGTGTGCATTTAACATGTGCTTGTATATGTCTCTGAAAGTAACAGTCTCTAAGCATTTTGATATTTTGTACAGAAGCAATTTTGCCTCAAAGGTCAAAGATCAAAGAAACAAAGATGAAATCCACAAAGGAAACAAAATCTGACAGCACATGCTGTCAGTATTACATATCCTTACTTCCTTCTTGGAAAATGCAAAATATGAGTCACTGTTTGCATCTCAAACAAAGCGAAACACTCCCACACAAATATCTGTAAAAGTGCAATACATACATGCTAATGTCTAAAGATGCATACACACACTGACATACATATCTATATAAATCTATATCTATATAATATAATCTATATTATATATTTATATATATATATATATATATATATATATATATATATACACACATATATATATCTCATGATGCATTTCTTCATCCACAGCAACAACTATTGTAAACAAAAATATAACAATGATATGACACTATTATGTGAAATTAATAAACTTATGTGAAAACAGAGTAGACCTAATTACTAACTTAGTAATAACTTAGTAGGTGAAGGTGGCTATCCAGCTGGGTGTGTGCATTTAACATGTGCTTGTATATGTCTGTGAAAGTAACAGTCTCTAAGCATTTTGATATTTTGTACAGAAGCAAATTTGCCTCAAAGGTCAAAGATCAAAGAAACAAAGATCAAAACCACAAAGGAAACAAAATCTGACAGCACTTGCTGTCAGTATTACATATCCTTACTTCCTTCTTAGAAAATGCAAAATATGAGTCACTGTTTGCATCTCAAACAAAGCAAAACACTCCCACACAAATATCTGTAAAAGTGCAATACATACATGCTAATGTCTAAAGATGCATAGACACACTCACATACATATCTATATAAATCTATATCTATATCTATATAATATAATATAATCTATATTTTTATATATATATATATATATATATATATATATATATATATATATATATATATATATATATATGTATATATATATATATATATATATATGGTTCTACCTGACTTCGTCGACAGCGCAGAAGACCGACAGCGAATTGAGCTCCAGAAGATCGAAACAGAAGAAGAGCGACGCGAATCGCAAGTGGCAGAACATCGACAATGCAGAAGACCGACACGACGGATGACAACACCAACGCCGAGGATGCCGACATGGGGAAAGGCTGTGTGAGTATGCGGTAGTGACGGACGTTAGGGTACGAGTAAGGTGAGTGTGGAGATTCACGGTCTGTGGGGGTAGGGGTGGCTTAAGTGAGTTAGGGTTACGGAGCGCTAGCGGTGGGTTAAGTGAGTTAGGTTAGGGAGCGATAGGGGTGGGTTAAGTGAGTTAGGGTTAGGGCGATAGGGGTGGGTTAAGTGAGTTAGGGTTAGGGAGCGATAGGGGCGGGTTAAGTGAGTTAGGGTTAGGAGCGGTAGGTAAGTGTCGATAGTGACGGACCTTAGGGTTAGGGTAAGGTTTAGTGTGGGCTTGTAAGGATTTTGGTGTGCTTGTGTTGTGTGTGTGGTTTGTGGAATGGGGATGTGTTTTGTTTTTAATTGTTATTGTGGTGTGTGCAGTGTATGGGGTTTCGTGTTTGTGTACCGTCGGTTATTTCGTTGTCGGTTATGTGTGGTTTCGTGTTTATGGACTGTCGAATATGTGGTGTCGGTGATGTGGTTGTCGGTGTTGTGTGGTTTCGATTATGTCAGGTAGAACCATATATATATATATATATATATAGGGTCCCTGTTAGAATGACGAAAATGCATTTTGTCAAATGCGTTTTCGTCGACAACTAAAGAGCGAACAGGCAAAACAGCAAAGCAGCTGTTCAGCGAATTCTTTCCCTGGGAAAGAAGTTGCTTGACCACTTAGTTGTTTTGCCGTGTTCTGCACTGTAGTGTGGTCTGAGGGATAGAGGGTATAGCTCCCAAGCGTGAATGTCCAACAGTTACTGACCGTAGGGTTAGGGTGCAGGTTAAGGTAATTGCATATGCATGAAAGGGTTTACTGGGTTTTTTTTGCATTAGATGTATGGTTGAGTTATGTGTGTATAGGTTTTCAGCTGTTTACTTTTGTTTTGGGGGTTAATATTAGGGTTAAGGTAAGTATGTATGTGTTTGTAACTGTTTATGTAAATGTGCAACAGTTACTGATCTTAGGGTTAGGGTGCAGGTTAAGGTAAGTGCATATGTTTTAGAATGTTTACTTTTTTTTGTGTTAGATGTATGGTTGAGTTACGTGTGTATGTGTTTTCAGCTGTTTACTTTTTTTTGGGGGGGGGTAGATGTGTTTGGAAGTGTTAACTGTTGTTTTTTTTTTGTTCTTGGTTGGAACAGCGATTTCTTTCCCTAGGGAAAAAATCACTGTTCTGAGGTGTCGACATTTTCAGCTTTCACTGAAAAATGGTCGATGAAACATTATTCGCTGTTTTAAGCGTTCAATGTGTTAATATAGACCCATATATATATATATATATATATATATATATATATATATATATATATATATATATATATATATATATATATATATATATATATATATATATATATATATATATATATGTATATATATATATATATATATATATATATATATATATATATATATATATATATACATACATACATACAAACACATCTGGTTTATTGTCAAATGGTGCCCTAGGCAGTGTAATGGACCATGCCTCCCCCACTCCCCCACAGCCATCCCAGTGTCCCTT
>NC_056744.1:1620441748-1620505098 GCF_019279795.1 Protopterus annectens
CACCTCTCCTCAACCATTCCTGCATTTCTTGCTTTCTCGACTGATCCTTCACCTTATATTCTTTCTTTAGTTTTTTTTTTTGACACATTCAGTTGCTGCCTGATTTTTTATCTACTTCTGGTTTGATTTCCATTCCTGCTTGACGCCAATATGTTTCTGCTAAACTAAACAGGGAACTCATCTTAGACTTATTTTTCTCGTGTTTCAAAAGTTTCACTATGTTTGGTTCTTGTGAGGTCAGCAGATATGTATACAGTCCCACTATTGCAGATCTATACATGTAATCAATTTTGAGGAGGCCCATACCTCCTTCACAGCAGGAATCGGAAGGCAAGTTATTGGTCTATAGTTTTTAGGATACCTTGCAGGTTTGCTGTTAAGTAGGAGTATTGTTTTTCTCTGTTGTTAGCCAGGCTGGTGTCTTAGTATGCACTCATTTTTATAAATCATTTGATAAGCATGAAGCATTCTTCTTGTTTTCCTGTCCGAACTATCCAGCACCATTTCAGGGCAGTCAATCACTCCAAAACTGTAAGTATGGACAGGAAGAGCAAATTGGCTTATAGCTTGGACTTTGTTCCTAGATATCAATTTTTTAGTATTAATTTGTCTTCTAAAATATTTCTAAGTTTTATTTGCATTTGTTCATGTTTTAGTGTTGTTCCTTCATCAATTCCCAAATATTTATACACTCTCTCTTGCTCAAGTTCTTTTATATCACATTCCTGTCCCAAACTGATGTTTTCTTGGTGCTGTAGCTTTCCTGCTTTAAAGGTTGTGTTTGCACATTTATCAAGACCAAACAACATTCTTATATCATCTAAAAATGTTTAATCACTTGCAGTTCATAGGTTCATAGGTTTATACTAGGCTATCTGCCCGAGGGCATTTACAAGCCTAGCCCATAGTTTTGTGGCTTACGCCACCCCTTTAGTATGGGGAACTATTATTTTGCTGTGCCTCTGTCGAGCAGTGACACTGAGGTAATCCCTGGGGTATATCTGCGATCTCCCATCCATTGGTCAAGATTTCTCTTGAACAAGGCCAGCGAGGTACTCTGCCTCACATATACCGGGATTTTGTTCCACAGCATAGGAGTCTTTGGCTGATGAATCTATCCCTCCAGCACGTCCTATTAATAGCCGTGTCGAGGTTTAAGTCTCCCGCCCTTGTGGCTCTGATGGATCTAGATTTTTTGAGGTGAAGCATATTCATCAAATCTGGGTTTGACATGGCCTTGTATGTCAGGCACAGGTCACCTCTGAGCAAGCGGTAAGCGACTGAATAGAGCTGAAGTTCTTTCAGTCGGGCAGCATAGGACAGATTTTTGAGACCCTTTATCCTTTTGGTAAGGAACTTTTGTGGCCTCTCCAGCTGCTGCAAGTGTCGGGTCAGATACATTCCGAATGGGGCATTGTACTCAATCATTGGTCTGATGAGTGATGAGTATAGGGAAACTATGACCTCCCTTGATCTAGATGTGACTCCCTTCATGATAAGGTGGGCAATGTAGAAGGTCTTCCTAACTACTTTAGCTACATGGGTGTCGAATGACAGGCTACTGTCAACCTGGGTCCCCAGGTCCCCGATAACTTCTTCTGTGCTCAGTGGATTGCCACCTATATGGTAGCTAGGGGTAACCTTGTTTTTCCCGAAGGGTATGACTATGCATTTTTTGGCATTTAACTTTAGGCCATGGCTCTGGCACCAGTTATCCGTTTCTGTGAGACCCTTCTGAAGGATATCTGTGTCGGATGTGTTTTCGACTACGGCGCCCAGTTTTCAGTCATCTGCAAACTTTGTCAGCCATAACCCTCCTGTGTTTGCTTGTACTTGAAAAGTAGATGCCAAACAAGAGTGGGCCCAGGACTGAGCCCTGTGGGACACCACTTGTGACAGGCTTTGAGTCTGACATGGCGCCAGCAACTCTGTCCCTGTGGGTTCTGTCACTCAGCCAGTTTGCAACCCATCTTGTGATGTATGGGTTAACATTTAAGCTGATGAGTTTATCAATGATACCCGAGTGGGGTATTGTATCGAAGGCTTTCGCCAGATCGAGGTAGGCTGTATGGACTGCCTTTCCTCATCAATGGCTTTGGTGACTGTTTCGAAAAAGTCAACCAAGTTTAAAAGGCATGATCTGCCTTTGACAAAGCCAAATTGGGTTGGATCCAAAGTCTGCAAATTCCCTATGTCTTTATTTATGAGATCCATTATGATCCTCTCCATGGCTTTGCAGATAAGGCTTGTCAAGCTAATGGCCGGTAATTTCCAGGGTCGGTGGAGGCACCGCCTTTATGAAGTGGGACCACTGTCGCAGTGCTCCACTCCCTGGGTACGTATCCAGAGGTGAGACTATGATTAAACAGCTGTCCTAGCTGTGGGTTTAATTCCTCGTTGAGTTCATGGAGCACACAGCCGGGGACACCATCAGGTCCCATGGATGCTGTGTTTTTTGCTTTGGAGAGAGCAGTTCTCACTTGGGCGTTAGAGATGTTTGGGGGGCTGCAATCGTTTGGTATAGATATCTCTCCTTTTGGGGGGGAGAAGTTTGCACTGAACCTGTCAGCCAGTATGTTGGCAATGTCTGTAGGATCAGTAATCTTCACATCATTTTGAACTAGTTCTGAGCATATCTGGGAGTTTCCTCCCAGGTTTCTAACATAGCTAAAGAAGGCCTTATGATTGTCTTTTGAGTCTTTAGCTATTTTTCTCTCAAAGTTTGCTTTGGATGATTTTATGAGAGCTCTTAGTTTTTACTTGTAGTGATCAAAGGTGTCTTACCTTTTAAGGATTTTGCTCTATCTTGTAGTAGCTTCCTCCTTTGTTGTAGAGTTTGTTTATGGCTGGGGTCCACCAGACTGGACGCTTGCCTTTGGTACAAAGAGTCTTTGTTTTGCTTGGGATTGCCTTATCCATGCAGTCCTGTAGGTGCTGGTAGAAGGCATTTGTAAGTGATTCAGCGGCTTGGGTACTGTTTTCCACGGCTCGGGGCCTTAAAGGAGACCACACTAGTCTTTAGAAGTGTGAAGTCGGCTTTGAGAAGTTCTTTACTGTGGTCTTTTTATTTCCGGTGGGGGTGGGATGAGGACCTCCAGCGAGATTAGTTTGTGATCTGATCTCACCAGTGAGGGTATACTTCGGTGTTGAACATTGTGCTCCCATATTCGTGATGATGAGATCAAGTATGTTTTCTCCTCTTGTGGGGATGGTGACTAGTTGTTCCATGGCATTTGAGTTTATGAATTCCAGGAACTTTTGGGCTAGGGTGTTTGGGCTTGAGTAGTGTTCCCAGTCTATATTAGGGTAATTGAAGTCACCTAGTATGATGGTGTTTGGAGATACATTTATCCCCTCCAGTGTTTTCAGGAAAGCCATGTGAGGTTCCTGAGTTTGTGAGGGTGGCCTGTAACATGCTACAATTTGCAGAGCTGTCTTGCCTATGGTTAATTGCACCTGGATGGTCTCCAATGCATCGTGCGTTGCCATCAATCTTGAGGTGTGGGTGTCCTTGATGAATATGGATACCCCCCCTCCTTTCTTGGTATTGTCCGGATTTTGGGGCCGGAACGCATGATAAGAGGTAAAACCTGATAGTGCTGGGGTGCTCTCAGGAGCCTTGAACCAGGTTTCTGTCACAGCACAGACATCGATGTTCTCCATACTGAGAAGGGCCTCGAAAGCGTGCATTTTGAGATTGAGACTTCTGGCATTGAGCAGCATTACCCTTAGTTTTTTTCCATTTTTGTGTTCTAGGGTGGTAGGTTTAGAATTTGGGCCTTGCCTAAAAAAGGCACTATGGGGGTGGCAAGAGCCTTTGCCAATATCCGGAATCCCAGGGGTGACAGGTGCAAGCCGTCCCTTGCAAAGCAGCGTGGCTTGTCCAGCATGTTATCCCAGGCAGACAGACATTGGATCCCCTTTGAATGACACCAGAGTTTAAGCCAATTGTTAAAGCTGATCATCTTATCTCTGTATTGTGGCATCATTCTTGGTGAAGGTAGGATACTGCTCAAGGTCAGGGTCATACCTGCCTGGGCTACATAATCAGAGAGCTCCTCAATGTCTCTTTTCATGTAGTCCAGGAGGTACGCCTCAGGTCGTTTACACCAGCGTGGACAATGACTGAGTCGTATTTGTACCTGCTGTTGAGAGACCTGAGTGCTTGCGTTATGTGGCGGATTCTAGCGCCCGACAGGCAGCTTACTGTAACCCTCTCCTTACTCAGTCTGGTGAGCGGGACGTCAGTGTGTCTGACTATGGAGTCACCAATGACTAGTGTGTCTGGCATTGTGTTTGGCCTTAAGGGCTGTGACTGTTTGACACTCTGACTGTGAGGTCTATGTGTTGCAGGTGTTGTGTTCTGAGGTGGTAGTTGTTTGCATGAACAAATGCAAATGCAAAGTTGCACTTTAAGTTTCTCACCTGATGAGCTATACAATTTTAAATCATTTACAAAAAGAAGATGAGAAATCTTTACACTTTGTTGTTTTCTGGGAGCCAAATTATAGCCTTGGCCTAGTTTGTTCAGTAGACAGCTTAACGGGATAAGGGCAAAACAAAACAGCAGCAGTGACAGAGTCACCCTGGAATATCCTTCTTTGAATTTTTATCTCTGGAATACTAATTTGTACTTTATCATACATTAACTGCAAAATGGTTTGTCACTGTTTCCTGGTCGCTGTAATGTAATTGATCAGTGTAGTGTGCATTTTATACATTTTTAATCACTTTTTATCCATGGATGTGGGATACTGTCAAATGCTTTTTTGTAGTCTATCCATGCCATACTTAGATTCTCCCCTTTTTACATTTGTCCATTACGACTTTAACATCAAATGATCCTTTGTTCCACATGGCTTTTTTTTATTACCCTTTTGTTCTATTGCCATGATTGAGTTTTCTTATAAATGATTATAAACTTTGTCGGCATCAATTCCAGTGTATAGTTTATATGTCGCCGGAAGGCAAGTTATCGGTCTATAGTTTTTAGGATACCTTGCAGGTTTGCTCTTAAGTAGGAGTATTGTTTTTCTCTGTTGTTAGCCAGGCTGGTGTCTGTTTGGGGTGTGCATATAAATAGTTCTTACTTCTCCCTTAGTCATACTACTACCTACATGATGTCTAAGATGTGGCAAGTACCATAAGAAATAACACTTTTGCACTCATACATCCCCCTCACACACACGCATGTGCACATGCACGCATACAGGTTAGGGCAGCCATTCAATACATGAATATGTATGGACAGTTTAGGATGTTTAAATAATAATAATGCTTTTGGGATTTGACAGAAATAAGAATAAATCCACAGAGAGATGGGGAGAGCATGTAGATCCACAGAGACAGTGACCTGGAGTCAGGAATCAACTTGGAAGCTGTACAACAACACTGATCCACCATGCTGCCTTAGTAAACTGAAATGTATGATTGAAGAAGGCAAAAGTCCATCGCTTTCTCTCAATAATGCTACTTCTTACTTAAGTAAGCTATTGTTAAATCAAGATAGTGGAACAGGTTTTTCAGCTTTAATTAATAAGGCTTTTTTAGCTGTACTTTTCTATTACAGTTTATTGGGAGAAGCCACGCTGTGAGTGTAACTGCTTCTCTGTGAATATTTTGAATTTTCCCACCCACCTAACTGACTTCGTCCCTGTTGTGTTTTTTAACTCTGTGGCTCTTCAGTTACTTACCTCTAATGTAAATTTTACTATGGAAGCCCCTCCCTGTCTCACCTCTTCTGCTCCCACTGGTAGACACTAGAAGATATTGGGAAGGCCAAAGAGAGCTAAGAGTGTAAAGGGTGGAAAGTCTAAGAGCAGTACTACTAGGGGATCACACAAGTGTTACTAAAACAAAATTTGTAGCTAGAATACCTCACAAAGGGTTAAAACCTGAGTCAACCTTTCTTTCATATCTTTCCACACAGTACGTGCACACAGCAATACTTAAGAGTTCTAACCCCTTTACTTAGCTTAATTTTAAAATATGCACCATCCTGGATGAGGCTACTATGCAATGGAGAGCCTGTGAACTGCTTCTCTTGAAGCAGTTTAGGATTAGAGCTTCTGTTTTGCTACTGGCAAGAGAAGGAGCAAAGAGACATTGATTTTGATGGTCTTTGACTCAGCAGTGTAGATGGGACTTCCCTGATTGATTTGGCTGCTGTTTCAATAGAAGCTTCTTCAGTTTAAATTTTGGGCTGTTGTGCATCCTGGTGATATGTTGCACTAAGCTGTAGTACATGAATCCAGGGCATCTACATGGAGAAAGCTACAGTAAGTTTACAGACCCCTGCAACACATGGGGGGGGGGGTGAGACTCATGATCACCCAAAAGCCTGTGACCTGTTTTTCAGGAACCAACTCAGGATTAGTGCTACTGTCTGTTTTGCTCCTGGGGAGAGAAGGAGCAAGGGGATATGGATTCCTAGCAGTTTGAACAGAAGATGGAAGCCAGAAGTGGGACAAGACTAACACTACTAGATGGCAGGTAGTGGCCATTTGGTGAAATACTACTGTTCATTATTCTTGACAAACCTTGCTTAATTCCGCTAGTACTTCTAACAGAATGCACTGTGTTGCATTTGTCCTACCACTAATGTGCATACAACTCAGCACTGGGTTAAATTAAAAGATTGTTGTAATCCTCCCAATGTGTAATTCATTGTCTTTTAATTGACTGCATTATTTAGGGACCATTGTGGGTGCACTATGTCTGTGTTGTCTGTCACTGCTTGGTGTTTGATTTGCTTTTAGACACTACACCTGTTTTATCCAGTACCAGGACTAGTACCCAGACATTGTTTTTGTGTGTGCACTAGTGCTGTGTTCTCTATCACTGCTTTGTGTCTGGTTGGCGTTTAGACACTACACCTGTTTTATCCAGTACCTAGTATACTGTCTTTTAGTTGATTGTATCATTTAGAGGTCAGTGGCTAGAAATTGTTCTGGTTGGCAGACTACTGTCCAGTTCTGTTTAGTGTTACTGCCTAGTGACTGCTCTGCTTTACAAGCTATAGCTTTTGTGGCCTTTGTCCATTCACTGCTGTCTGGTGTGAACAAGTATCCTAAGTTGAGCAAAAATCAAAGACTCTACAAATTAGTTGTATAAAGTCAGTAGTTCTGTTCTAAGGATTGGTGATTGTCCTGTCATAAATAACCATAGCTATTGTGTTCTGTACCCGGCATCTCTGACCTTAATGTTTATATCTATTCTATTAGCAGTTCAGTGTTAGTGCTTAGTGTTACTTCTGTGGGATAAACTAAAGTTGCAGTTTTCAGCTCCTAGCAAGTGTTCTGCAATATGAACAAATTATCTGTATAGTAATAGGGCTAAGTGATCTGCACAGTACTAGGAACTGAACTCTAAAAAGTAGTTGTGTGATGTTATCACTACTTTGTACAATAAAGACTCATTCTGTCTTTTCATTAAGCACTGCTGATTGTCTACCATCTAACCTAACCTCAGAGTATTGTCCTAAATATTTATTTATTTATTTATTTATTTTATATTTGCTTCATTCATAAATCTTTAATGTGCTCTGTAGTCTATAGTCTCCCTTCAGCCACTGAGTTCTATAACCAGCTGTAGTCCTCCATCCTCTGGCAACATGGCTCTACATGCTGGTCTCACCCCATTTGTGGATAGTCCAGTCAAATTAAGTGTTCTAAGGCAGAGTAGCAACTGTCTTTTGCTTATCAACTATTCATTGTTTCTACCAAACAGCAGTGCAATCTACTGGAGATGTAAATTTTAAGAAACATAAAAACAAATTTCTCACATCAGTGCACTTCAGATAAACACAATATATCCACAGTACCAGACCAATAACAAAACACCACCAGGCCAAGAACATGCTGAGACTGTAAATAAAAAATTGCCAAGGCCTTCTAGAACACATTGTAAAAGATCTCAGCCTCCAGCACATAAGACAACACCTACTTCCTCTCTGCTCACCATACCTCTCAACTGTACCAAATTCCTTAGGATTTCCCAGTTTTGAGGCTAAAATAATGGGGTGCCATGAATTCTCGAGTGGCCCCTTCAAATCATGATTTTTTTTATTTACATTTTTTCGATAATGCTGAAATCATTGTGCATCGTCAGCATATCTGCAATGTCATCAATGTGCAGGGGCATGCATGATGATGTCAGCACCGTGAGACCGTGCCTGACCCCTGACTGCCTGTAAGAGATGTGAGTTTTCTTTGTATATGCACATTTGTTTGGGTTAGTTCCTGTGTGTTCAAACATTTTATCATAAAAATGATAATGCTTGAGAACATGCAGGGGTAGTACAAAAAAAGCAGTTCATAAATAAAAAACCTCTACCAAAACAGCGTGTGATGAAGGGAGATACTGCTAGCACAGCTATCTGGAATTTTGTAAATAAGTATATGCCATTTGTGAATATCAACATGATTTATATAAGATGTTTGTACTACAACTGTATTAGAACTGTATGGCATGTGTATATCAAACTGGCTTGTACAGACGTGTGTTAAGATGGTATTTTATAAAGTGTTTGCATTTAAAATGGATCCACAGTGTGCCCTACTGGAAGAGAACAGAAATGTACATGCACTCTTGTAACTATATGTAAGTATATACTGTTGATTTCAACAGGTCAAAAGAGATGATAGACTTCCTTGATGATATAAGGAGGGGAGAAGAAGCAAAGGTACAGCATATTATGTTCATGACATTATTGAGAAGGAAGATAAACCCATGAAGAGCAATAGGGAACCAATAGGAAGAATGAGATGTCTGCTTATATATAGCAATGATGTGCAGCAAATATGTGATATAATAAACAACTGGAAGATCTTGACAGCAGATGAAAACATCCAACGTATAGTGGATGATGTGCCAAGATTCTGTTTTAAGAACAGAAAGAATTTAAAACAACTGTTATTTCCAGATAGACCTACAAACAAGAGGAACTCAGCTACTAAGATAATGGATACATTCCCATGTAGAAAATGTAAAGTATGTGGGCTTCTAAATTCCAAGAACTGTTTTGAACATACTATTACTAGGAAGGAATGCAAACTTAAGACTTACGCCAACTGTAATACCACGAACATTATTTATGTCACTAGCTGTAATATATGCACTGGTTTTTTATGTTGGTAAGACCAACAGACCCTTTAAAGAGAGAGTATTGTCCTAATACCACGAACATTATTTATGTCACTAGCTGTATTATATGCACTGTTTTTTTATGTTGGTAAGATCAACAGACCCTTAAGTAACATCAGGCTAAAAAGTAAAACCAGTGCTTTGTCACAACATATTATAAATTATCATGGCCATAGTTTCAATTTTATGGTGCTTAAACTATTGACTGAAGATATGACGATGGGGAATCTTTGTAACTTGACTGAGATTGTGGAAACTCCCTGGATTGCTGATTTGCAGGCTGATAAACTGCCTGGACTAAATGGAATGCTCCCTTTAAAACCATTATTGAAAGGGCGGAGACTGAGGAAGAAGACTTTAATTGGCTAAGTGTCTGTTTAAATTTGATGAGCTAAGTTTAGTATGACAGGATCTAATGACTTGTTTGCTAAAAACTGCAGTGAGTTATGCCTTTTGCCTTTGCTCTGCTGTTTTATGCTGAGAGACTACCAAAGATAAGTTGCTTATTTTCAACGGTTTCTGCACTTCTCATAAAACAATATTTGCTGCATTCCTGTTTAAATTGTGCAACTGTTTAAGGCCTAGTGAATTCAATCCTTACCTCTGTTCTGATTTTTGCGTCCTTTTTTGTTTCTCTGTTTTGATTTTTGCCTCCAGTTTGTTTCTCTGTTTATTCTGTGCATTTTACTTATTGCTGTACTTGAAAAACACCAGCACAGAGCTGAATATACATCACTGTTTGTGACCTTTGGAGCTTGTAGTATAATCTTTTGTCTAGAGAGGCTTAGCTGCTTCTTCGTGGGAGGGGGATTCAGACTGGTCTGATCTGGATAGAATTACTACACGGGGCTCTGTTTATTTATTTATTTTTTTATTGGATAATTTATCTGGTTCCTTGTTTCTCTGCCTTAAATAGCTAGTGTTTAAACCAGTTTGTACTTGTTTGCTAAAAGATGCCGTGAGTTAAGCCTTCTGCCCTTGCTCTGCTGTCTTATCCTGAGAGACTATTTTCAACCGTTTCTGCACTTCTGATAAAACAATATTTGCATATCTGTTTAAACTGTGCAACTGTTTTTTAGGCCTAGTGAATTCAATCCTTACCTCTGTTCTGATCTTGTATCCCACCCACCTGCCTAACTGTTGTTGTGGTATTAAAGCTTGGTGGCTTTTGAGCTGCCCTTCTCTACTATAAATTTCATATTGGACACTATCCCACTCCCATTACATCAGCTCATTCTACTGAGTACAGTGAGTTCAGTTGTGAAAGCCCACCCTTTTAGCTTCTTAACCTTGAATTATCTTCTGTCTCCACACTTTCTTCTAAAAAGAAAACTGTGCCTCTTCTTACTTCATTTTGCTTGTGCTTAGTTGTTCAACTGCATTTAGTTTGCCACATTAGCTACTGCTGGTCGGTTGCCTTATACTTTATTTGAGCTGCATTTTACAATTGTGATTGTGAGCTAATTTATCACATTTGCACTGTTTTAAAGCAATTTACTGATTAACTGTATTTCATTGCTATTTACTGCAATTCATGACTGTTTAATTGCATTTTACTGCATTTCATTACTATTTAACTGTATTTTTCCTACTGTGAGTTCTGCTTTTTTGTCTACAGTGGTGAATTTGTGCTTTTTTGTGAGTTTTACTGTTTTCTTATCCCTTAAATTGAGTAGCATAGTCTGATACAGGTTTGCTGCATCCAGAGCTGCAGGTGCACTGTTTTTAACCCTTTGTGAGGTATTCTAGCTACAAATTTTGTTTTAGTAACACTTGTGTGATCACCTAGTAGTACTGCTCTTAGACTTTCCACCCTTTACACTCTTAGCTCTCTTTGGCCTCTCTCCCTCAGTTTCTGACAAATATGGATGGACAATTTCCTACGCTTTCTCCTGCAATCTGATTGATATTGGCATCCTGAGACAGTGTAGTAACTGCCTCATGTACATGGAGAACCCTCTGCTACTACCACCTAGGAACACAATTTGTGAGAGATGCAATTACATTAAGATCTTACAGTCAATGCTCTCTTACTCGCAAGCCAGTATATCTGGTACTGAGAAGGTTGTCAACATAAACACCACGCCTCAAACATAAACACCACGCCTCAACCACCACCCACACCTACACAACACACACTCACATATGTGGAGGTCCTCAACAAAAACATACCCAAACAAAAGAGACCTCAGACGCAAAAACACAAGCAAACTCCACTGCCCACCACACATAGTCCACACACCTGTGTCTCACAGCCACTAAGGCCTAAACACAAATCCAACATATTGGTCATAGGAGACTTCATTGTGAGACACATAGGTGTGCCACTCACCAGGCTGGATAAGGAGAAAGTCATAGTTAGTTGTTTATCAGGTGCCAGCATCTGCCATATCATCCATGCACTCAAGTCTCTCAACAACAGGTACTGTTATGACTCTGTCATAGTCCATGTTGGTGTGAATAACTTGAGACGTACCTCCCTGGACTATAAGAAGAGAGACATGACAGAGTTCACTGAATATGTGTCCTAGGCAAGTATGTTCCTAGCCTTAAGAAGCATTCTACCATCATCCATAACGATGCCTCAGTACAAACAGAAAATGATTGACTTTAACAATTGGCTTAGTTTCTGGTGTCATTCCAAGGGGATCCAGTACCTGACAGTCTGGGAAGACATGCCTGACAAACCATGATGCTTTGCCAGAGATAGCCTACATCTATCTCCCTTGGGCTTCAGGCTCCTGGCAAAGACTCTTGCCTCCCCCATAGTGCCTTTTTAGGCAATGCCATGAGGTCAAAACTACCAACACGAAAATGTCATCAAAACTCAAATTAAAGGTCATGCTGCTAAATGCTCGAAGTCTAAACATGAAACTGCAATCATTACAAGCATTCTTAAACCTGGAAGATGTTGATATTTGTGCAGTCAAAGATGTGGAAAGCACCGCAGCCATACCAGGTTACTCATCCTATCATACATTCAGACCCCAAACCTTGGGCAGCAAAGCAAAATGAGGTGGAGTTGCAATATATATAAAAGACATACACACCTCCAGGCTGGTCAAATGGTATGACTGACAGGAGACACTCCAGGTGCAATTAACCACTGGCAGGACCCCTATTCAAATCATAGTTAGCTACAGGCCCCCAGCTTTGACTGAAGATGCCCACTCCACCTATCTGGACCTCTTCATATCTATCAAGATTCAACCATTTACCCTGATCCTGGGCAACCTTAACTATCCAACCATAGATTGGAAGAACTACTCTTGCCAAAACACAAATGCCTAGAGATTCCTTGATTTAGTCAATGCAAATGCCTTGGGCCAGCGGGTTGACACCCCCATAAGAGGTGAAAATATCTTGGACTTGGTATTAACCAACATGAGTAACCATGCAGTATGCCTACGGTGTCATCCTCCTTGGTAAGATCTGACCACAAAGCGGTCACTTTTGAAGTCACCATCTCCCCCCAACCACCCCCTAGATAGGGTCAGACAAAAAAAACTTCTCTAAAGCTGATTACAACCTCCTGAGGGGAAGTATAAACAGCTTCACAGCTCCCTCTTCCTCCATAGGAACTGGCACATATGTCCAAACCTACACCAAAGTACATTGCAAGCACTTGTATAGCTGCATGGAATCAGGAATACCTGACAGTACAAAATCCTCCTCCTCAAGGAAGAGTAAACCTATCTGGTGGACATCTGCAATAAATAAACTCTATGATAAAAGGAAAAATCTGCAGTCCAGGACCAAGACGTAGCAGGTGTCTAATTGGAAGCAATCTCTCCTTAGTCTGAACAAGCAAGTAAGAGCACTAGTGAAATCCTCCAAAGCAAACTTAGAGTCCAAACTGGCCACATCTACTAAAGACAGTCACAAGGCTTTCTTCACATATGTCCCCAATCTCAAGGGAAGCACCCAGAGCTGCACAGAACTGGCAGTCAAGGACACCACATACACAAATGTTGTAGATATAGCCAACCTGCTGGCAGACAGGTTCAGTGAAAACATCACCCCTCTGCCCCCACCCCCATCATTAAATCAGGACATCCCTAGCACATGCCCCCTCCCATTTTCTCTAGGGAGCAAGTCACCACTGCCCTCAAGGCAAAAAATACAGCCTCCATGGGACCAGATAACATCCCAGGCTGCAACCTACATGAACTCAGACAGGAACTTGCAGCACCATTAGGCACCCTATTCAACCAAAGCCTGAGTACTGGTTTTATCCCAGGCAAGTGGAGGACAGCCACTGTCATCCCTTTGCACAAAGGTGGATCATCTACTGATCCAGGAAATTATAGATCCATCAGCCTAACTAGCCTGATCTGCAAGGCCATGGAGCAGATTATAATGGACCTCATTAACAAGGACACTGGCAAGCTCCAAACACTTGATCCCACACAGTTTGGCTTCATCAAGGGGAGGTCATGCCTATTAAATTTGGTAGACTTCTTTGAGACAGTCGCCAAAGCCATGGACGAGGGGAAGATGGTGCACACTGCCTACCTTGACCTGGCTAAAGCCTTCGCTACTATTCCCCACTTGGGTATAATAGATAAACTCTCTCAACTAGGCATCAATCTGTATGTTACCAGATGGGTAGCAAACTGGCCCACTGATAGAACCCACCTATTCAATAGGGGAAGCCACCTCAAGCAGTCAACCCGAAACAAGTGGTGCACCCCAGGGATCGGTCTTGGGGCTTTTCTGAGGTGCAGGCCAAAACCAGTGGGCTATGTCTGACCAAGTTTGCAGATGACTGCAAGCTGGGTGCCATCATCAGTTCCCCTAGTGATGTGGACATCCTCCAAGAGGGTCTCACCCAAACTTATGACTGGTGCCAGAAACATGGCCTCAAACTGAACTTGCTACACATTTTAAACTGCATCACAGTAGTGATTCAGCAGGGCTCAGGGGTACTGTTTTAGAACAGATAAATATACAAGGTAGTTGTTTAGATATAATGAAAATACTGTTGTATAAGGAGCTTATATTTATTTTAAGGTATGCAACCCTGACCCCTGTTGGTCTGATTGTGGATTGTAACTGGAAGATTGTGATTTGATTGTATAATTGAATGATAGATAATTGTGGGTTGGGTGATTGCTGCTGCTATTTAAATGCTTGGTTTTAACTGTGTTTTTACTCCTTGAAGGCTTTTTTGAGCCGAGGTGCTAGAGTGTTTGTACTTATAATAAATTTGGTTCACTTGCCTTTGTTGTTTTTTTATTTATTTATTTATTTTAGTTTATGGTAGTTTTATATATGACTGGTGCCAGAAACATGGCCTCAAACTGAATACCAAAAAATGCATCATCATCCCCTTTAGGGAGAGTGATATCCCCTCAAATTATTACATTAATAACAAAATCCAAAGTATGCAATCAGTTTTGGGGGACTTGGGCATCCAGGTTGATAGCAAACTGATTTTTGACCACCAAATTGCCTCCGTTGCAAGGAAAGCTTTCTACATGGTCCACCTCATCAGTAAGGGTATCTTATATAAGACCCATTTTTCAGTACAATGCCCCTTTCGGCATGTGCCTCACAAAGCACATGCAGCATCTGGAGAGACAACAGAGGTTCTTCACCAGGAGAATCCAGGGCCTCAAACATCTACCCTACACAGATAGGCTAAAGGCCCTGTCCCTCTATTCAGTCTCCTACAGACTCCTCAGAGGTGACCTCTGTATGGCATACAAAGCAATCTCAGACCCTGCCTTGTTTGGACTGCTGCATATCCGCAAGTCAAGCTCCACTCAAATAACCCACACATGTGACCTCAACCAGGTCTTTGACATCAGTATGACTTGTTGGTGGGACACATTTGTGTTCTAGAGACTTCCCCTTCTGTGGAATAGACTCCTGCTCCACATCAAGCAGAGTACCTCATTAGTGCTTTTTAAGCACAACCAGGATAACTGAATGGGGAGCAGAAAATACACCCATGGGATTCCACCTGTGTCCCTGCTGGACAGGGGCATCAGGTGCTGACTTGTTGGAACATGGGCCAAATTCTTGGCTAGTCTTGTAAAGGCCTCAGGGCCAAAAGCCTACTAACGTCCTATGATCCTATGAAGGCATTGCTGCCAAAAGCAGTCATCCAGTTACTTTAAGTTGACATCATGTTTTACTGTGTTCTTATTTTGCTTATACTTGTTGATTTTTAGTATTAAATAGTTTTAAACTTCTCCATGGTGGACAAGTTTTGCTTTGTTTCTGCTGTTAACCTACCAAGGATGGTTGATAGTTTATTTCTGTTTTAACACATATTTTTACACATCTTTTCTCAAAGTATAAGCCCGTAAATAAAGATATTGTTTTCTTTTTAATACACAGCAATAGCATATATTCCTGATACCTAATATGAAATAATCTTAAGTGCAAGAAGCCAGCAGGTGGAAGGAAATTTAGGACTGAGGTGGTTGATGAGGCATCAGGTGGGGATCCCAGCACAATGGTCCACATTCCACCCAACAATGGCTTAAGGCTAGCCCTGGAGATCATTCACAGATGTGACTGTTATTTCCCATCAGTCACTCTTGTTAATTGGAATGTAGCTAACCACCATGGATTAGGTTAAGCCCAGATGCACCTCCCCATCTGTTCCCAAACGATGCCAGAATAAATACAATATATTCAAATACACAGACACTATAGGCCTGTTTTATGTTGTGAAATTCTGCTTCCCCTTCTCACATTCCATCCATGGCTGCACTCATTTTGTATTAGTTAAAATGGGACAGAGAGGAAGTGCTAGATTTCTGACAAGCTGGACCCCCCAGTGAGGCTGCTGACAGAATGACAGAAAATGGTTGTATGTATGTACTGTATTTATTTAAGGTGAGTGGACTGGGACCAAAGGTTCCTTTCCAGCCATAACCTTTTAAATATACAAGGTGAAACTCAGATACAACAAAAATGGAGTGCCTGTACAAAATCTTGAGTACAGTACAGCAATGTAACCATGGAAAGGAAGTGATTAATTAAAATGATTTTAATAAGGCAGTAGTTCCAAGTAATCTGAGGGAAGTGTACATTCACATTCTCACTAGTAGGACTTCAGTGGCAGGATATTGGTTGACCCAGTCAAAATTCAAACTTTGAGGGAATGTAGCTAGGGATGCTTCCAACTTACACTTCCTTTAAAAAAAAGTTTCTGTTGAAAGTCATTCCAGCTGCCATTGTAGTGGTACTGCTTTAATATCCCTGCAGTTAATGTTTTAAAACAAAAATACTTTAGTTTCCGTGTTATCGCTGGAAGCAGAGAATTTAACTTTCTAGTGTTGTAACAATGAAAATATCACAGAGCAAGAAGGAACAATATAATGCAGTACCTTATTTTTTTTAAACTAAGTATTAGTCAATCATATTACATGAATTTAATTAAAAAAATAAAAATATTTTAGGTGATGGGAACTACTGGAAGACAATAGAAAGCACTGAAGGCTGTATTAGTTGGGGGTTAGGGAACCTTAAAGGAAGATAAGTATGAAGTAATTATAGGGTCACTGAGAAGGGAGAAGTAGATGATGTTTTGCAATAGTTAAAAAAAGGGATCTGCTCAGAGTGCATGTTCTTAAATTTCATAGAGACCTTCTGTCTGTCACAGAAAAGACCTGATTACTCACCTATACATTAGAATAGCTTTTTAGGACTGTCCATTATTAAAAAGTACACTTTGTACTTTTCAGTACTTTGTGGTCCTTCATGGAGTGTACATAAGCATCAGGCGCACACAACAATAAAATAACCAAGATTTGATTTCGTACACTACTCCTTCACTATTAATTTTCAGTGAGGTATGTAAAATTATTGACTTAACTTTTTGCATTCAGCCTAATCCCGTCATAAGAACAGTACCTAAAAGGTCTGTTGTAAATTCTTAAGTTTTTCTAATTTAATGCCTTATAGGAGGATGAATGTTAATTCAGACTCAGGTATAGAGTCACCAAGGGGACAGCAGCGTATGGCTAAAGTTGAAGCACCAAAAAAAAAAATGCAAAAATAATGTAGCACTTTTAGCAATTAATGTGTCTGCACATTAAAACAGCAGTATATGTGCTTATAATGAAAAAGGAAATTCAGATTCTGAATGCACTGAATCAAACTCGAGAAAAAAGTCATTCACAAAGTGGAACTACCTGATTATTCTGCTGTGCCCTTCTCAAGTGGTGTAAGTCATCTTATTAGAGACATCCAAACCTTTTAAGTGACTTGCTGACATTATGGCATTCAATGAGTCAAGTGTCATGGTGTATTTTCCATCTTGTCCTTCCTCTCTTTTTTTGGGCCAGTTTTTAATAAAAGGATTTGTAAACTTAATTAAATCATAGCCCAAAAAAGTAGCTGTTCCAGTTGTGACATTACCATAGGGTAATGTCAGCTACATCCATAGACTTCAATGGGGCACATTAATGGGCACACCATAGCACATGCATGAAAGTCTATAGATGCAGCAGATGTTTTTCCTATGACTCTATCACTAAGTTGGACTTCTTTGTTTCTACTCCATGACATCAGTGCAAGGAAAATGCAAACTTTGGAATTAATTTTAAATAATATTTCTTGATGGGGGGAGTGCTGTGGGTTTATACACTACACACTGTAATTCAAAGGTAGGTTTAGAAACATTGGCAAATAACTTTAAAGCTGGCCCTAAAAAGGAAGGACTGGGATTACTTAATTTTCTCACAAATCATTTTGATGGAATGGGTAACCCATCTGTTAATCTTTATTAAGAAAACATGAGAGTTCTCTGGAGGTAGAGAGAGAATTTTTTTCTCCTTGTTGCCTGCAGAGCATTAGCACTCCCAGGACCTGACTGGCCTGAATATTCATGTCTGCTGACCATCCACTCTCACATGACCAATGTGGTCCATTAATTCACACCTGCTGACCATCAACCCTCCCATGACCTGACTGGTTCATTCATTCCCTGTGGGTGAGAACTAGTTGCAGATTATTGTACAAGCAGCCATCAGGGATTTTTATTCTGATCATAATGTCTCACTTGGCAGTTGACATGCATGCATGCTTACAGAAGAGAATGCCTACTATGCCTTCCCCTGTGGACATTAATGTTCCATCACATAAACCAAAAATATTACCATGCTGGCATTGTGTGGCAGAGCTGTGATCATATTCTTGTCTCCTAGTCTGCATGCTGCACCTCTCTGTCTCCAGATGGTGCCGGCACTGCAGCAGGCTGTATCACCTAGGATGGATGAGCTGGCATTAGCTGGACACACCCAACTTCCTTTGTTAGCTTCTGCAGCATCAGTCGATCCCAGGTTTTTTTGGGTCTTTGTCAGGGCTTCATGCTTCGCACCAGGAAGCAAATAATGAAGATAGGATGAAGCACTTAAGACTAAATACAGCAGGAAGGTTGAGCAGTGTAACTCCCTTAGCACTGAGTTTTCCTACTCAGTCCCATTTATCCTGACAGGAATATGACACCATTGGCAAGGCATATGAGCATTTGCAAAAGGCTTTGCAGCACATTTTTTAAGCATTTGTTATTTTCAGATTCAAACAGCATATTTACACCCTACAAGCAATTACTATTTACTCATTACTCATATTTTATATAAAAAAATACCTAAAACATGCATCATTATACCTTTTTCCTTAACTGTGCAGTTTTCTTCCACATCTCAAAGACATGATAAAAGGCTTCAGCGTTCCTGCCACCCTGAACTGGATTTACTCTGTATTTAGACTGCAAATGAATGAATGAATGTAACCTTACCACAAACAAATATCACTGTTGGCTGTTCAATTTTAATATTTCTGCCATGTTAGAGAGATCAAGTGTCCAGTGTCATCCCATAATACAGTGTATTCCATAAGATTACTCTCCCTTATAAGTATGCAGTACAGATAAAATATGTTTTACATAAATCTTTAACTTTAATCAGTTGTGAATAAGAGCACAAAGATCAAGCCACAGGGCAAATGCAAATACAAACAAATGCATAATAAATATTAAAGCAATGTCTACCTTTATTTCTTTGTCTGCTTTGTGTTTCTGTTTTCACTGTTTATGGGGAGTTTGTGTAGTTTTGTGTGTACAAACATGGCTTGCAGGACTTCCCTGTGTGAGTGGGGTACTGGACGTTAGTCAATGGTGCAGTTACTCTTAAGTCAGTCTGTTTAGGGCTCACTTAAATTACCCCACCAATTACATATACTGGAACTGCCAGCCCATCACTAAGGACTTCTTGGGAGCAGATAACCAGCACTGATGAATGCTGCAGTCATGCAAAAAATTCATGGAATGGAGGGATGTAGTCATAACGGTACTGCTCAGCCCAGTGGAAGTTCAGTTTTATGGGAGGAATACTAAAAAGTTGACTGTGAGGGTGGGTCCCATGGCACATCTGAGTACATATCACAGACAGCTCAGCAAAAGCAGATCCTACTTTACTATTTGGAGTATGTATCTCACCACATGTACTCCAGGGGGAGGCTGCCACCTCATCTAAGCCCCTTGCTCTTTGAACGCCTTTACAGTGGTATGTGAGGCTTGAAATCATATCTGTCAACCTCTAAGAGCAAGAAATCTGAACAATAGTAATACCACAAGGAAATACAACATACAAAAAAATTGTTTTACTGTGGGGTAAGCTCCCTGCACCTCCCTACTATGTGGGACACTACACCCCCAAACTCACTTTGTTCTCACTCTGAGCTTCCTACATACTGAAGAAAGGCTGTTCCTGACAGTCAGTATAAAAATTAACTGTCTCACATTGCTCTTTCTATTGGAAGGTACAGGATCAGACTGCACAATAATCACTATCATGCATATGACCACTATACTACGATTGTGCTCACATGTGAATAAAAACAACAGTGACATAAGTTACAACTCAAAATGATAAACTTCAGCAATAGGGGTATGTGCTTCACCATGTATTCGATGGAACAATAACACGATATCACCACAATAAGAGAGAAAAAAAACAGTGAATTCTTCCCTTTTCTTTGTTTTATTAAAATAACAAACACTGGCAAAAAAGCACAACAAAAATCATCACACTTCTCTAGCGCCTCAGCTGATTAAGCCTTTACAGAGTATAATTTCCTTCATGCACTCAACCCTGAAAATACTACAATACAAGCAATTATCCAATTATGTATATAATTAAACAACTATATTAAAGGAAACACTTCCAATGGCATTCTTTATTTAATTCCCCTGGAAATAATGTATTAAATTTAAGAATAAAACTGGATTCTGTTCTCCAAAGCTTTTTTTTTCCATGTCTATAACATCCTGATCCCTTACTTGTTCTAAAATTGTGGATTTTAAGCCAAGGGGGATACCATTATGGTATTCTAAAAATGTGAGGCCACCGGACTGTCTTCTCTACTCTTACAAATGTCTTGGATATGTTCTTTCAAACTCACCTTAGAACTTCTTTTACTTAGAGGTATGTGCATGAATAATCTGAGCACATTGTCTGTGTTTTGCTCTTGGGGATAACAAAAGCCCCATGGCAGGTAAGATGACTAAATAAATTATATATATATATATATATATATATATATATATATATATAGGGTCTATATTATATCAGCAAACGCTTAAAAAATGAACGCTGATTGATCAACCTTATTTTTTCGAAAGTGTAAAATATCGAAGCAGCAGAAACTCGAATTTTTTCCTAGGGAAAGAATTTGGTTGTCCGTTTCTGTTGCTTCAGTATTTTCAGTGTTATGGTGGAAAGTTACCGGTCGGATTCAGATAAGTGTGCGATTGTGTGGATGTGAGTGTTAGGGTGATTTAGGTGAGTTAGGGTTAGGGCTCGGGTTAGGTGTGTGTGCAATTGAGTGGACATGAGGGTTAGGGCGGATTTAAGTGAGTTAGGGTTAGGGAGCGGGTGAGGTGAGTGTGTGATAGTGACGGACCTTAGGGTTAGGGTTTGGGTTAAGGTAAGTGGGTAGTTAGTGGTGTGTGCATAGTTTGGTGTAGAGTTGGGTATCAGATTTTAGGTGTATGTGTGTGGATTTCTGTTTGTTTGGTGCACTTGTGTTGTGTGTATGTGTTTTGGATCAGCGATTTTTTTTTTTCCCTGGGAAAAAAATCGCTGCTCTGACAGTTCGAGATTGTAAGCTTTCGCTTACATAAGGTCGATCAATCAATCAGCGTTCGCTTTTTTGAACGTTCGCTGATATAATATAGACCCGAATACATACACACACACACACATATATATATATATATATATATATATATATATATATATATATATATATGTTTATTTATATATATATATATTTATTTATTTATAGAACAGCAATAGTGCAGGCATGTGCAATCAGTTTCTATCTCAGAAATTAATTGTAGCCCAGACAAGTATTATATGAGAATGAAATATTTCCTGGTAATATTAATGTGCTGATCCAGTCCATCTTTTGTTACTGCTATTTCAATCTTTTTTCCCTTACTATCCAGTGCAGTGTACTCTTTCATACCCTCACTCCCCACCTCCTATGTTAGGCTTTATCTGCGTCATTCTGAGACAGTCAAGAAAATAATGCATTATTCATAAATGCACATTACAGAGACTGTGCATGGACAATAAAGGTGCCCCCACACTGAGTGTCATATGACACCTAACACTGTTGTTGTCAACACTAAACCTAGTGACTTACAACCATGTTGTGTGTTATGCTACATAATATGTAACCCCTGAAAACTTTTGCAGAGATTAGGGCAAGGCTCTCTGTGACTGACCCCCCCCCCCCAATGGACAAACACAGAGAAGAAAACTGGTGTACATCAGATGTAACATATCAGTCAGGGCTGTCAGTCATGTGAAAATTATGAATGAATACTTACAACATTACATCCATAACCCAGCAGTTATTATGCAGCTCATCACATACGAATATATTAAAGAACATTTTTAATTGAAAAGTAATTGTGTACATCCAGTAAAAAATAAGCATTAACTGTGTGGAACCATAAAGGTGAGGTGGCAGGTCCCACTTATCTCTCCTCCCACTATTCTGCATTCACAATACAGAATCACACTAGCAATTCCTTTATATGTAAAAGAAAATTTCATGTGCACATATAGTAAAACTGACATGCAAAGATTTGAAGGGGGAGGCTGCCACCTCATTTAAGCCCCTTGCTCTTTGAATGCCTTTACAGTGGTATGTAAGGCTTGAAATCATATCTGTCAACCTCTAAGAGCAAGAAATCTGAACAAAGACAAAAATAGTGGGGGACAGTAACCCAAAATCATAAAACAGATTTTCATTATTCCTTTTATAAACATAGAAAGTTACTGTAATAACAGATTTTGCATTAACACACATTTTCTAAAAGTAATGAAGTCTGAAACTTACCTGTATGTCATTATTTAGGGACTTCAATTCTCAAGTATTTGCACAAATATAATAACGAACAGACCAAAAATATAAGGGAAAAATCCATACAGTCTGTGAAAATCTGGAGAGTTGAGAGGTATGCTTTGGAATATATTTAGATTTAACAATGTTTTTACTCTTAGAAATATACTTAATATGTGATAATAGAGGTTTATAGGGGGTAGAACCCCCTTGTATGCATTGAACATTCAAGCTTGTAATGAATACAGGTAATATTAGCTATTTAATATTCATCATCAGTAGTTAAGGGGCAGCAGCTCCTCATGTGTAAGTGCATGGCCTTCCTTTAATAAGATATACATTCTGTATCTGTATTTCTCATTGCATATGCATCCTGTTCAACTGCTCCTAGCTATGAGGGAATAAAATGCAATGGCAGCCAGGTCTAAATCGTAACTCTCCTGTCCCATCTACACCTGTGCATTCCTAGTATGCTGTCTATTTAAAAGGTACAAGCCATGATTTCATATCATTGTTTACATTGAAGTATCTCACTGCTGAACAAGTCTGCCTTGGATATGAACAGATTTTTGTGTGAATACAAAACAAATTGCCTTTGGATTCCACTGAATCAATGTTTTGACCATTACAAAAGCAGTCACAATACTGATTAAATAAATCACTGTTTGCACACACACAGCTAATATATTTCATTCATAACTTTAACCTGCTACAGCTGTGAAGAAGCAAAATCAGTGCTGCAGAAGTAGTCCTTCATTCTATGAGACAGTCAACCATTTATTCTGACCATGCAAACCACAGAATGACCACCACTGCTCTATTTGTATCAGAGTAACCCTTTTGCTGCCTCATATGGAAGAATTGCCATTGAATGTGATGCAAAATATAACACTGTAGGTTACGTGCAAAAGTGCTATGCTGACTGAATGCCTTCTAAGACAAAATGCTGCACTTACATCAGTGTAAGAACCTGTGCTCAAAGAAAATGTGCTTCTGAATCATGAGTTAGTTGCAGTTGACTTTATCAAGGGTAAAATCTGTAGCTGCAGGTTAGTAAATAAACATGATATAATGTGAGGCCTAGACTGAGCTTCAGCAGATCATGAGTATTAGTGTTCAAACTCTAGTTCTGCAGGCAGACTTCAGAATTCTATTTTTACCTTTTTCACAGTGTACACACTGCATAGACCAAGAACAAATATCTCAGACAATAGTTAAGATGCATGAAGTATTGACATAACTGTGAATACAGATGCTAAGGGAAAAATACAGTGTGATTTTTTTATATTAAAATATGATTAGTATCTGTCATGTTTCAGGTACTGTTCCTACTGAACTTGTATTTGTTGTGTTTTGAATATTGTTTGCCTCATAGTCACATAAGGTATACTTTTATGATTCACTGTACATAACAGGCAGATATATTTTGCTTGTAGGCCCTGTCAGGCAGAATTATACACTGTAACTGTGACTTGTATTGAGAATTATGAAATCCTGATTATTAGTGCTGTGCATTATTTTATTAGGTCAAACAGGCTACAAATTAATAAATGTATAGCCAGCAATTATTTATTTATTTTTTTTGCTGCTTGCCCACTAACTTACCTGGTGACTGAGTACTTACTTTGCCTGTTTAAATAGTTATGTCAGTAGTTCATGCCCTGTAACTTCTATATATGGTATTTTTTCATCTTTGTTTACAGCTAGGAAATTCCCCCTGCCTACCAACAGTGGTGCTTTGCTGACACTCATGTTTTTTAGCTAATTTACCTGAATCCTTTCCAGGGATGTGTGAAGCAGGCAGGTAAAGACTTGGTATTGCTCATTTTGTTCCACTGATGTTATTGCATTCACCAAACACACTGCACCCAGAATCAAACATTAATGTTCCAGCTCCCCAGCATATTTCTCATCAGCTAATGAACAAGCAGCTCAATGCACAAGCTGCCTCTCTTTGGTCAGCTCATTTTGGCATTGAGTTCCAAGTGTCATCTTAAAGTGTAGCTATCAGATGCTATAAAAACATTTATCCCTGCTCTCACTCAGTAAATAACAGCACCATCTAGTCATCGGATGTCACGAGTCATTAAATCACTTCATATTTGAACTGCTATAGAGCTACGTAAACATGAATGTACTGTTAATAAAACTCACTCTCATAGCTTCTTTCAGTCCATCTTTCTGAAACCCACTACAATGCAAAATGCTTAAATTAACACTTTTCACATTTACTGCTTTTATCTGTAAAATCTATTTCTGATCTTACAGTCACCGCGAACAAACACACACACACACACACACATAAAACTACTGCTCTCACATTTATATGCCCAACTTCTTTACTAACAGGCATGTTCCTGTACAAAGTTCTCAAGACTGTGCTTTATTTGTGTTTTTTGCAGTTTCTGAGAGGTATTTCAGAGAGAACAAAGAGCTGTTATGCAAAAACACATTATAACTTTTTTTTTCTTTTGCTGCTCTACTCTGGTGGCTTTTTTTTTTTTTTTTGCTCACTTCTGCTAGTCTGACTTGCGGGAGCAAGCTTGGGCTTTAAATGACCTTATTACAGATCTGAAGTAAACTGTCTAAAAAAGATAAAAAAGTAAATAAATAAAAGGTATGACCTGATTTGTGAAGCAGATGCAGAAGTAGCCACAAATGACTCAAAGTAAAATGAAAATACAGCAAAAATAGAATCCAACCCGTGGCCCGCGGGCCGCATGCGGCCCTCGGAGCTCTTCCATGCGGCCTGCGACCCTTAAGTCCAAATTTCACATTTTTCCTGGGTTTTTTCTGCACCTGCGACCTTTAACTGTAAAATTGGTGTGCTCATGCGCAAAACGCACCCTTCCCATTTAGTTTTTCGTGCCAACTAGGACTTGTGTGTTCGCGCCAAAGAGCTGGGCTGTAGGGTTTCTCGGAAGATGAATCTGTTGTTAGCCAAGTCTAAACCAGACATAAACTCCGACCAAACAGTATTTAATCAGGTAAGTCTAACTACCAGAAGACAGGCATTATTTATAAAGCAAGGTTTTAGTCTGCTATGATCAGATTTTGTACAAAGTGACTGTTAATAGAAGCAAATGTATCCTGCAGAATACATGGGTAGCAGCGTGTTTACAGCAGTTTATTACACAAAAATGAAAGACTCCATTTTAGGCATGTTTTAAGCCGGGTTCCCATTAACTATCTTCTAATCATGTAATTACTTTTATAATACTTTGGTTGAAAATGCACAGTAAAACACATTTACATTTACTAAAAACAGCATTGTTGAGTAGTGCGATGGTAATACAAACTGCATGGTTAGCCCTAATGGATTTTGCTGATTGTCTGTGGGGAACAGAATGCTGTGAACATTAACTAAGGAACTTAGGCAGTCCTGTCGTTCATTGGTTTCAGGGTCAAGAATTCAATTCTGATGTTCAGTCTGCATATTCTTTTATCACTGGGAAGTTCAGTTTTCTTTTACATATCAAAAATGTTGAATTGTCCAATAATTTAAATTGCAGTTGCACTTGACCTTCACAAAGGGTCATGGTTGGAGAGCTATTTTGCTTAGCATGTTTAAAACCAAACCTTTCTACTGCAGCACAGTCTCTTATTTCAGTTCTTAACCTTGCTAAACTTGCAATGAGGAATGAAAATAAATAAATGCCAGAGGCTCTAAGCTGGCCTAACTGGGTCAACAACATGAAACACAAAACTGGTATAAAATGTCTGCACAAATCTGTTGCTTCTGCTTATTTTCACTGGTCTCTGCTGTTTACATTTGATAGGAGCCATAGATGACGTATGAATCTCTCTGGAACTAAAACATGGGTTAAGTCATGTCACGGCTCAGTCTGTAAAACTGAATGAGTCATTAATCTGTTACTGTGTGCCTCTGAAAATACTCACTTTACCCTGAAGGCTGTCAAAGTAAATTAAAACCATATATTAAACTTGCAGGCATACCTCTCAAGTGCACCTCTTTACAAGGAATGTACCTCATTTGGGGTCTTAAAAAGTTCATGTTACTGAAAATTCCTCAAAGTTCCACATTGAAAGAGTCTGTCACACATTCAGCGTTAGGAATTTTTTTAAGTGAAATCCATGGTAAATTGAAATTAATCATAAAGAAGATCCTTAATTTTGATTTATAAGTAAAACCAGCATATTTTAACCATCCTATGACCTTCCTAGTTGAAGTTGTTAGTAAGCCATAAGTATATGTTCCACATTTTGCCCAATTGTTCCACATTATGAAGACGAGTGTTCCTCATTTTGGTGATGGAAGGTTGAGAGCTATGCTCACAGGCCTGTTCTTCGGATAAATTAAATGTATGAGCGTGATTTATGATATCAGATTAGAAAGGGATGCAAGTAGGTGAACTACTGAGCCATGTCAGGTTGTTACTCCTTGCAAATTAATTGAGGACTCTTACACACAAACATTTGCCTCCTATAAGTTATCCCATTCAGAATGTGTTCATGCAGCCAAAACTTGAAATATGATAACCTTTATTTTTCTTTTGACATTAAGTAGACTGGGGTAGTTTAAATAATGGTGGGACTAGGTTTGAAATTTTCTTCAGAAATATACATTCAACTGAGTTTCAGAATTGCTTCAGAAATATACATTGAGCATTATGCGAGAAACACTTTGCCGGCATATTTATGGTAATGTTTTCAAAAGGGATTCCCAGCATGAATGAAACCAATGTACAGAAACAGGGCAGAAGGGGCAGAGAATTTAATCATTTTAATTTCCTGGAATGGTGTTGGGTTCATGGTCACCATGGTTAGCACTCATCAAACTTTCCCTCAGGAAGCTTGCCCAACTGTCATACCTGATTACTGACAGCAAAGCTTAGGGGAGGTAGACATGCACTCTGCTCCAGTCCTACAGAAAGACCTTTGGAGTTTAGTGCATTTTTTTGTTTTTGGTAAAGAAAATAAATTCGTCTTTTTTTCTTGTTCCTGTCAAGTTGGCTTTTCCTTATAATTACGTTATAAGGAGGGAACCATTGTCCAACTACCACTGGATTGATTAGGAAGGGGTTCCTTGTCAAGATCTTTGGAATTTAGAATGAATAATGACAATTCCTTGGGATATTCATTCAGGACATCAGGTGATGAAGTTGCAAGCTGGGAGGCACTCACATCCTTTAATTGTATTCAGTTGTATGTGAGGGAGGCAGCATGTTCGGTCTTGAATCAGTCAGGTTTGTGGAACTTGAAAGTGGGAGGTTAGACTGAGGTTCAGAGGTATGGATGATTTTGGGTTCTTGGAGGAATGAGGAGGATGCCTACTTCCAATCTCCCTTACTTATATGTTTGTTAAAGTTAACTTACCACCATAAGTGCATCGATTAGATTAGATTTCTGCATAATGTTGTTCTGGTCGATTCTTAAAACTGTTTTTTTTCTCCCCTCTGGCAAATCATTGACAACCGAAGTTACTAACAACAATGCAAAACCTGTTGTTCCATCAACTTTATGAGTTTATAAAAGCAATATTTTAACTGTTTAACATCAGTGTCTGACTTCAGCCCTCTGTCACCAACTACTTTTGGTTCTGTCTGACTCCATATGTCTTACTTAAACCAACAGATACATACATTTACCACCACAAATTTACAATACCAACTGCTTTTGAGGCTGGAAATAATTAAGAAAATAAAGTGCACGATGAATCATCGGTGGACTGGTTACCCTTCCCGCCCTAGCGCTCACCCCTTAAGTGTGTACATTTGCTTTACCAATTAGCACGCATATCATGTGTAGGTCAAGCCATGTAGGGCATGAGGCGTACATTCTGTTTGCCCATTTATTACATGAGCTTTTGAATTAGAAAGCACATAATGGATCCAAATGGATTGCTGAAATAGTACAGAGCTAGTGATCATGGCAAGAGTCAGAAGAAGAGGGGCCTTTCCTTTATTAAACATACTGGGCATGAAGATCACTCCACCGCCATCCCACTTTAGCTGTCACCTTGCGTAAAATTTGGGGTTATTCCTTATTTAAAAAAATGATCAAGTTTGTCCTTTACTAAAAGATTTGGTCAATCTCTCAACAGTTTTCTTTCAGTCAGTTTTAGGATTGGCCATTTGGTTAAGTTCACAACTGCAGACCTTGGTTAATTTTTCTCGTTTACTGCTTGAGTTAATTGTTTCTCCTTGGCCTGTTTCAAGTTTTACGTCGGTGTAGTAAGAATCTTTGTGTTCAACATCTTTGTATCATGTATAGTAAGGGTTAAAATATGAAATTGCATTGCAAGCAAAGAAGCAAGTTAAAATAAGCTATTTTTCTTGTAAAGAATTTGCTGAACAAAGAGGAATGCACAGATGTTACCTTGGTCCAGGCACAAGCTTATCTTGTGACTGACCTCTGACCATCTAAGGCTCCAGTATGTGAATTTATAGCCTTGACTGAAATTCCTTGTCTGGTAACCAGTTACTGTGTACGTGCTGAGAAGGGTATAAAAACCCATGTGAAGTGTACAGAAATTAGACTGCTGACATACCATGTACTTTGTAGCATGTCTCCATGCATGTAAAATAAACCTTTTTGCTTATTTTTATCTGCGTGATTCTTCCAGTATATGTTAAGAGTATTAAAATCTTTTGATATTTCTGGCACCCAAGAACGTGGGGCCACCTCTTCACGGTACGAATCGCATAAGAGGGACTGAAAAACCTGTACAGCAGGGGAGAACGAATCTCGGGCTCCCTTGAACGGAAAGACCTCCGACAAAGAAGTCGTAAGTAGAGGCCAGTCACTCTTAGATTCGATCCGTGGGACGGTGATGAACGGGGCGGAAGATCCACAGTAAGGTAAGCTTTTACATTTATAAAAGTACTTTTTTTTAAGGGACTAGTCATAAAGGAATTTCTTTTGTTTAAATTTTACAAAAGACCGCTAGAGATCTCAGGAAAAGGAAACAGTTTTTCTTTTAAATAAGAAAAATGGGAATAGGAAGCAGTTGTTGTGCTAGTAAGGGCTGCTTAAATAAAAGGACTGAAGATGAGGAATGTATGTTTAAATTACATCCAAAAAAAAAAAAACTTAAAATACATAAAAAACTGAAAGACAAATTATCTGTTTAGTGGTAACTTAAATAGATCAGAATGTCAAAATCTGGTGAGAGATCTGCATAGGGACGCAGGAGGCGAAGTTAAAAATCAAGTAAAGGTGGGATTCCCTCAAGCACAGAAATGGTTAAAAGAAGCTAATAAGAGGCATAGGGAACAATTTTCGAATAAGGAAAGTGGTGGCTCGAGTGCAAAAGGTGCATTTTTTGTCCATAAAGAAGATGACGAGACATCTGTTGTCTGTCGTAAACCGACAGCCCCACCCTTGTATCCAGAAGTCCCTAAAGAAATGGTCGGTCCACCCCAGTATCAGGAAAAAGAAGCAGAAAATCAAGAAAAGGTGTCCTCCATAGTTTTACAGGGACAGAGAAGCAGGGAAAAATACCCTCCGTAGTTTTACAAAAAACAAGCAGAGGAGACTCTGGAACTACGTAACCGTAGTATAGACAAATCAGAGTAAAAACAAAAAGAAGCTAAAGTACATACCCTGTCCACAGACTCATATCCCCTTACATGCAGAAAAATATCTTGAGGAAAAGAAAACAGGCTCAAACCTTTACGGTGAGCGAGATGGAACACTTATGTTAATATAAGCTCACCAACAGAGGTAGAGGAAGGGACGGGTAGAGGCAGAGGGAGAGGGAATGTAGGACATTTTGAAGATTACGAAGGCAGACAAAAGAGGGGAATGTTTTAAATGCAGTAAGAAGGGGCATTTCGCAAGAGATTGCCGGAATCCCAGGAAATCCGCTGCTGCTCCAGATCATAGTTCAGCATGACTATATGATGGCAGCACGGACGAACCGGACCCAGGTGCTGAGGTCGACTGGCAAGAGTCAGTAATACAGAATGAGGATGATTTTGAGGATGTGAATAAAGAAGGTAAAAGGGAATGTGCAGGATGGGAACATGAGATAACTGATTTTTCAGAAAAAGGTGAATATCAGGTTGTTAGCCTGATAGCTTTAGCTACGACTATGCAGTTAGAAGTGCAACCGGTAATCATATTACAGGTTGAAGGGAGGGACGTAAAATTTCTATGTGACTCAGAGGTTTCTAGGACCTTATTGAAACACACTGCAGTGCCATCCGATGTAACTTCTGATGACTATGTGTTAGTCAAAGCGGCCGACGGCCGCATCTATAAGGAACCTTTGTCTAAACCTTTATGGTTTACGGACTCTGAAACTAATCAAACCATTAGATTTTGGGTGATTGTCTCTCGGATTTGCCCTGTTAACTTATTAGGAAGGGATTTGATGCATGTTTTTAGAATAGCAGCAGTACCAACTGCATCAGGAATCTTGGCTAAGCGTATGAAAATCCAGGATGAAATGTTGCAGGTAGGGCAAGGGGATTTACATTACTGGTATAGTAATGATCTTATTGAAACAGGACCACAAAGCGTGGCCAATGAGTTAACTAACCTAGCTTTGAGCAAATATGGTACGGCTATTCAGTTACCAGAGGCTGCCAAACAACTACACTGTACAACGTATTACAGGAAAAGTGTGGGACCTGATCCCAAGTATGAGGAACAATTTTTTAAACACAAGGTGACCAGGATCCTATTACAAAATCTTTATTGGGACAGGGCAGGGAACTCCGCAGTTACTTGTAGTCTCACAAGAGACATGCAACAGCTTTTTCAAAATGCCTCAATCCCACATGTATCTGTGACTAGGGAAGAACAAACGGCATGGTATATAGTTGGGAAAAAGTTACCGATTGGTCAAAGATGACACCGAACAGCTGGCAGGTAAGGGGTTCAGGTACAGAAGTTAAATTGGGTGACCCAGGCCAGACCAACGGTACATCTTCGAGAAGATCGGTTAACACCGACAGGAGGCATGCCATCCTGACTATGCTTTCTGACCCCACAAGAAGAATTGAAACTACAGTCAGTACCAAAATCCTTATGGTCCCTAGGACAGCACGACATTGGGCTAATGAAAACAGCAGGACAGGTTAAAATAACTCCAAAATCCGATTTTAGACCTCATAAGTGTCAGTATCCATTAAGTAAAAAGGCAGAAGAAGGCATTTTTCCAGTGATCACGGCTCTACTGAGAGCTGGGGTTTTAATTCCATGTACAGATTCACCGTGTAACACACCCTTGTTCCCAGTAAGGAAACCGGACGGGACATGGAGAATGGTACAGGATCTGCAGGCTGTAAATGCTGCTGTAGTGCCAAGGGCTCCTGTGGTCCCAGATCCATCTGTTTTGTTAAATGATATCCTTCCCACGGATAAGTATTTTTCTGTTATTGACATTAGTAACGCATTCTTTTCTATTCCCCTACAGGAAGATAGTAGGTTTTGGTTCGCCTTTACGTTTATGAGCAAGCGGTACACATACACACGACTGCCGCAGTGATATTGTGAAAGCCCTACAATCTTTTCACAAGAAATGTCGACAAACCTGGCACAGTTTCAACCAGAGCATGGCTGTCATCTACTATTGTACGTGGACGACATCTTACTGGCTGCACCCACGAAGGCTGTCTGTGAGTCCGAAACTATTTGGTTATTGCATTTTTTGGCAAAAGAGAGACATAAGGTAAATAAATCTAAATTACAATTTTGTAAAACTGAAGTACGGTATCTAGGCTATATCATTTCAATTGCTGGTAGACAACTAGATAACTGTAGAAAAGAAGCCATTTTATAGGCACCAATGCCCAGCACAAAAAAAGAAATTATGTCATTTTTAGGAATAACAAATTTTTGTCGTAGTTGGATTCCCAACTATGCAGAGGAAGTAAGTCCACTTTCGGAACTTATTTTCGCACTTCCCATGGCAGCACATGACGCGCTGCAATGGACGGATAAGGCAATACAGGCATTTACTAGGGTGAAACAGTTGATAGCAGGATCTGCAACACTTAGCTTCCCTGACTATACAAAACCCTTTGTTCAGACAGTAGATTGTAAGCAGGGCTTTATGACATCGGTTCTGTTGCAAACTTATGGGGATAAGTTAAGACCATTAGCTTTTTATTCTAGTAAATTGGACACAGTGGCATGATCTTTGCCACACTGTGTACAAGCAGTAGTCGCAGCCGCACAGGCTGTGCAAGCGTCTGCGACCCTAGTTTTGTTTCATGACCTTACCTTATGAGTACCGCACTCTGTCGCGGTAATACTACTACAGGATAAAGTTACCTTTCTCTCTCCTAGCAGACACTTATCCTGCATGACAATGTTACTATCACAGCCACACATGACCATTGAGCAATGCACCATTCTTAATCCAGCCACGCTGTTACCTACAGCTGACGATGGTGCCCCTCATGTGTGTTTAGATTTAATACACTCTAATGTCTTACCAAGACCAGACCTTAAGGACCAACCTTTGGCAAATTCAGATTGGACCCTGTTTGTTGATGGGTCAGCACGTAAGAATGAGGCAGGTATTACACAAGTGGGGTATGCAGTCACAACTGAGACTAAGGTACTGGAGGCAAAACCCCTCCCCAGGAACCTGTCCGCACAAGCGGCCAAATTGATTGCTTTGTCCAGAGCATGCACCATTTCCAAGGATAAGGCAGTTACTATCTACACAGATAGTCAGTATGCTTTTTCCATGGTCCATGTCTTTGCACAGCAATGGAAAAATAGGGGAATGGTTACGGCCTCAGGAAAGGAAATAACCCACAAGGATTTAATCCTTAGCCTCTTACAGGCTGTCCAACTGCCACGGGGACTGGCCATCTGCAAGTGCGTAGCGCACACGAATGCCAAGGATCCAGTACTACTTGGAAATGCACTGACTAACAAAGCTGCAAGAAGTGCAGCCTTAACCTCTACCTTTGCACTCGAGACCACACAGAAGGAACTTCACCCTACAGATAAATTTGATCTACAAACTTTACAGGTAATGCAGGAACTTAGTACAGTTCAGGAAAAACAGCGATGGGTTAAATATGGGGCTATTCAAAAGCAGGGAGTTTTTGTAGGTCCAAATGATAAGTATGTCTTGCCAACAAACCTTTTTAGGTATGCCTCATTAGTGACGCATGGCCCATCTCATCTGGGCCCTGCTGCTATGGTTCAAATGATCCAGCAAATTTTCTGGACCAAGTGCTTTATAGCATACGCTAAACGATTTTGTTTATCGTGCCTGCTTTGTGCACGATACCATGGTGGTGGGTGCGGATCACCCCAGCAGCTTTTCCGCTGCCTCCGTATCCATTTCACACAATCTGCATGGATTTTATTGAACTAACTCCTGTTCAACAGAAGCGATTTGTGTTAGTCATTATTGACGCTTTTACAAAATGGGTTGAAGCTTTTCCGGTAGCACACCCAGATGCACTGTCGGTAGCCAAGGCCCTTACAAATAACATTATCCCTTATTTTGGGCTACCTACACGCATCTATTCTGATAATGGCACACATTTCGTAAACCAAGTTATTCAAAAGTTGGCCGCCGTTTTTCAGATTGAGTTAAAACACCATTGTGCCTACCACCCACAGTCAGCAGGGTTGGTTGAACGCCATAATGGCATTCTCAAAGGCAAGTTACGTAAACTCATGGCCGAGACACATCAGTCTTGGATAAACTGCTTACCTCTGGCACTCCTGTCCATGCGTACCACTCCCACCTCAAAAGGGGTCACACCATTTGAACTATTAAACGGGAGACCTTATTACGTCCCGCAGTGGCAAAATCTTTTGCCTGCGGAATGTGAGGGGAGTGAAGAGATAGCAGATTACATGAGGAAATTGCTGACCAGGACTAACACCTCTTTAACGAATGATTGCTTTTCAGATCAGAAGAACAACAGGATCCTGGAAGTGAAACCCGGGAACTGGGTTTGGATTAAAGTTGTCAAGAGGAAAACCTGGGCCTCGCCTAAGTGGGAAGGTCCATACCAGGTTTTGATCGCGACACCTACAGCAATCCAAATCAAAGAACGAACATCATGGATCCATCTGACACACTGTAAACTGGTAAAACAGTTTGAACTGGACAAAAACTTGAGTTCCCCTGAGGAACACTGATTAGTAGTAATCTTGTTTTGTATGAGTATCTGACTATTGTAGCAATGCAGAAAAATACCAGAAGGGAGCAGCCCTTCCCACAAAAGCCTTCCAAAATAATTTTGTTGTTAATAAGTGTGATTGTTACTTTTCTGTTTTGGCCATTTTTATTTTCAAACAAGACTAGCCAAGTAAAGAGAGACGAGAACACGACTTGGCATCCGCCTTTAATGCACAAGCTATTAAGTATGCATATGCTCTATCTTTTAATGTTTCAAATTGTTGGATATGCACGGCTATCCCTACTGTACATGGTGGTCTAATGTTAGGTACAGTCCCTTTGTGGGGCAAATGATACATGGACTAATTTACTATTTGAAACTTCAAATGTAGCCTTAAAGGACAAAATAGCATTACCCCTCATGGGTCGCCAGAATGGAACTGTATGTTTTCAAAGATTAGGCAAGATTAAGGTTGGATGGAGTCAGTGAAATGTAACAATAATTCATAACTGTACAATAGATGGGCACTGTGCAACGAGTTTCAAGCCTATAAGAGTGCTTGTTAAGAGTACAGGGCTTGTTAATGACACAAGTTTCTTTGAAAAAATGTTATCAGTGTATGATCTTTTGTTTAAAGGGCTGCAAGATAAAGGAAATCACTCTGTTCCAGTCAATATTACACTTAAAGTAAATGATTGTTATTTTATCTGTGGTAAAAAAGCATACAAATGGTTACCAAGGAATTGGTCAGGCAGTTGTTTTTTGGGTTATTTAGCACCAGCTATAAGACATACATTTTCTCTTCCCCAAGGTAAAATACGAAATGTACGTGCTGTTAATAAACATGTTAATCCCGTAGGTAACGTTGATGCATCCTGGATCTATCAACACGATTTGGCCCATAGTAGCAACAAGGGGCTATCACACATGGACTTGGGCGATGATGTTATTTCCTGGGCTGGTATTCTTCCAGTGTATGGGACAGTAAAATCCATTTGGGAGCTCAGAAAACTGTCAAAACTGTTAAAAACCCTGAGCAATGCAACTTTTTCTGCGCTAGAATCGATGACGGATGAGTTAACTGCAATGAGGACTGTAGTATTGCAGAATCGTATGGCGCTCGACTTCCCCCTAGCGGCGAAAGGAGGTACTTACAAGTGTTGTCCGTTCATTCCAGACAACGAATATGACATTAACAGCCATCTGGAGATCCTACAACAAGTTTCTGAACTTACAAAACCAGGACAGAATCCATTAACTGACTTTTTCCAAAATTGGTTTGGAAATTGGGGAACAGTACTTATGAATGTCTTAATTGCTATATGTGTTGGTGCCATTATATTCCTACTGTTGGGTTGTTGTTGCATTCCTTGCATCCGAATGATAATATCAAGTGTATTGTCTGCCAATGCAACTAAAGCTTATTATTCTGAATATACAGAACACGAGTCATGCGAAAACCTGTATGAATAAAATGTATTACTGGTGATACAAAGGGTTGTGAGGGGGGAAATGTAGTAAGAATCTTTGTGTTCAACATCTTTGTATCATGTATAGTAAGGGTTAAAATGTGAAATTGCATTGCAAGCAAAGAAGAAAGTTAAAATAAGCTGTTTTTCTTGTAAAGAATTTGCTGACCAAAGAGGAATGCACAGATGTTACCTTGGTCCAGGCACAAGATTATCTTGTGACTGACCTCTGACCATCTAAGGCTCCAGTATGTGAATTTATAGCCTTGACTGAAATTCCTTGTCTGGTAACCAGTTACTGTGTACGTGCTGAGAAGGGTATAAAAACCTATGTGAAGTGTACAGAAATTAGACTGCTGACATACCATGTACTTTGTAGCATGTCTCCATGCATGTAAAATAAACCTTTTTGCTTATTTTTATCTGCGTGATTCTTCCAGTATATGTTAAGAGTATTAAAATCTTTTGACAGTCAGTCAGGTCAAAAGGAATTTGAAGGAGGGGTGGCTATTATATGAAAACTGGTGATATTTTTATGAAGAGAGGATTTAATTTTAGGCAATGCCTGCTTGCTTTATTTCATAAATTTTTTTTCTATGCTTTGATTACCCACTGAACCCAGTTAATGGTGACAGAAGAGCCAGACCTGCCCCAATACTCACTGGATATATAAACAGTGGGCACACTTTTTCACTCCTGACCAATCATAGTAGTAAAAGAAATAAAAGATGAACAAGTAGATGAGAATTATGATTTGCAGTAGTAACAGTTTGTCACCATATTGTGAAGCATCACAAATGTTTACTAAGGATATGGGCCTCAACTAATTTATTATAAGTGTAGCTTTTGCTTTGGCATTTGTATTAAGTAAAAAGAGAGGGTGTTACTTTTGGCAGGAAGGTATGAGAGGACAGTTCAGAGGTAGTAATAGTAATGCTCTGATTCTGGCTTCTAGTTTAGAAAATGGTAGACTGGTAAAATTATGGTGTGCACATGCTGGTCTGAAGTACACAGTGATATGGAAGAAGAGTGAAGAATTCTAGAAGCATTCGATTCAGTAAGGAATGGCAGTGGTTCATATGAAGACGTTTACAGGAGGAAAAGGCAACAGTCACCTGTATGACCTTTTCAGAGACGGGCAGACAGTGAGCTTTTTAGCTACGTAGTAGAGCTGTTTTTACAGGAAAGAATTACATTTGAACTGATGCAATTTTAGAGCCACTTGAAAGAAAATTGGCATTAACTGAAGTAAGCAAAGATGGATGGAAATGACTGTATGCTTTCTATGGACTCCATGGAGAAATATTTTTATGTTCAAAGAACACAAACTCTTAAGGCAATGAAAAAATCGTTGGGGAAAGTTTTTCATTTTAGTGCTTGTGGATACATACACAAAGAAGGACTGAAGGGGTCATTGGGGAAAATGTTTCAATTTGGTGCTTGTGCAATGTGCATACATATACAAACCTGGCTGAAGGGGTCATGGGAGAAAGTGTTTCATTTTGGTGCTTGTGCATGCATGGACAAACCTGACTGAAGGGGTCATTGGAGAAAATGATTTTAGTGCTTGTGCATACATAAAGTACTGAAGGGGTCATTGGGGGAAATGTTTAATTTTTGTGCTTGTGCATACATGGACAAAGTACGCAAGAGATCCTTGGGGGAAATGATTCATTTTTATGTCATTTGGTGGTGCTTGTGCATACATGGACAGACTACTGAGAGAGGAGTTAGGGGAAAATGTTTAATTTTTGTGCTTGTGCATACATGGAGAAAGTGTGTAATTAAGAGATCCTTGAGGGAAAGGATTCATTTTGATGTAATTTTGTGTTTACTGTGCATCCAGTATTTATCTGTTTTATCTTCTATTTTTTGTTTGGTAACTGGGCAGTAATGGTACTGGGTGAGGGTCTTTCTTGGGTCTAAGGCAGTGAAGGAGGTCATTGGGGAAACTTTTTCATTTCAGTGCTTGACTGTGCACACATGGACAACACACTGAATGGGTCATTGGGGAACGTTTAATTCTTGTGCTTGTGCATACTACTGTATGTATAGTATGTTTATCAGAGTTTTAGAAGACTTTGTGTAAGTAGCACTCCTATGGACATGCTCAGTACATGTGAGCAAGGTGTCTATCCAGGCAAGTGGGGCCTCTTTGAGAGCTCCTAATACAGTAAGGTCTGTTATGTTTGAGGAAGTTCTGGAAATTAATTCTGAGGTGCTACAAAAGCACTGTTTTTTTTTTGTAAACTTTGATACATTGCTTGTTGTAGGTCCTAAGTTAGAGGATTTGAGCTTTTGAGTTTCTCATTCTGAGTTTTAAAAAGTCAGTGTTTCAAGCTGTTGCAGATTGAAAGGATCTATCACAATCTGAGCTGCATTTTTTTAACTAATTTCTATGTTACGTAGTATGGAATACCCACTAATTGAGAAAGGAGAGCATTCCCAAAGCTTCAAGCAGGAGTATTCTAATTTCAGTATGGATGGAGTTAATTTTTATTAGCAGATAAAACAGATCAGGGCTGGGAAAGTGACACAGCCTTATTTTCACTTCAAGGGATGGTTATAGGTTAGATTAGATTCAGAGGTTTTTTTTTCCCTATGTTGTGGATACAAGTTTAAATATACCAATTTATATATCAGAGTGGAATGCAGGTGAAATTCGGGGTTTCTAAAAAGTCACATCTACATATCTTGTTTAGGTTGAACAGAAGACTGTTAAGGGAAGGCTATCTTCAAGTTTTGGGATTAATTACTACCTTTGTAATTACTTGGTGAATGTCAGTGGTGAGTAATTTATTTTGTAGGATATTTTCTTTGCTTATTTTTGCCCCCATTGACTGTCAGTTATCAGGTCCCATCTGGTCAAGCTGGCCAATTTATTTCCTGTTATTTGGGGTGCTCAGTTTGAGAATACCACTGATGAACCTTCTTTCATCTTCAGACTAGCCTGACCAGACAGCAGTGCAAAAGCAAGAAATATTGCCAGTGCCATATTTCAGGGACAGATTACAAAGCTAAAAATGTGCCTTTCCAAATGGGTGCTCAGTTTGAGAATACCACTGATGAACCTTCTTTCATCTTCAGACCAGCCTGACCAGATGTAGCATGTCTTGAATAATTTCAGGGATAGATTCCAAAGCTAGAAACAGAAGAATACATGAGCGCTTCGGACAACATATGGACATTAAGGACATAATGGAAGACATGGGCATCTTTAAGAAACCAGCAAAATCAGAGGTATGATATCTCATACAAATTGAAGGGTTCATACCTGTTATTTATTTTTTTATTTTTTTACAAATAAACTAAGATGTTAGAGTTAACTGTTATTTTAAGAATTAGAATGAGAATTTGAATTTTAGGGCAAATATTATGCATTTATTACATTTATTCATTGTTCAAATTCACCTGCCATACAGCCAGGGGGTCGACTTTGGTCGCCCGCGACAGCAATACAGTTAACTATAAGATATATTTTACATGCGGCCCCAAGACAATTTCTGTTGACTCAATGCAGCCCCTGCAAGTGAAAAGGTTGGACACCCCTGTGTCAAACAATTTGATTGAAAAGGCTAAACAGCCTTGCATCATTTCTTCACTGCCAGCTCAGTGTCTAAAGTGGTAAATAAGATCTAAAGAAAAAGCTTATTGAGCACTTTGGGTAAAGGGGTGGGACTATTGGAAAGTTTGAGACACTAAGCTGAGTCTAGATTTAGTATTCTTGCTAACTCAGCACAACACGCACATCAATGGCGTTACCTTCATAAGGTTCCACCCACAGTATTTTGCAGAAGCATTTTTGGTAATTTTCTGCACATGTGCCCAGTCTATTAGTTCACCAAGAATCTGCAAAGCTGCTCATGTAAATGTGCTGTGATTTTTATATCCCAAGTTATTACTATGCATTGTTTGAAGGTGAGACTTTTTCTGGTTTAGCAAAAATCTGAATTTAAGAGTTCTTCTTAGTGACTAAATATTCTGCTGTTGTGAAAATGTTTTATCTCTGCTTTAGTAAGTTAATTAACTTTCTATTGATTACTTGTACCCTGCTGTGGTTATTAACTGAAGGATTTTCCTCTGCAGGTAGACAGTTCCAGTGCCTCTAGTGAGAGAAGCCCATCCGCTCTTAAAGTGTTTTTTATCCAAATGTATGTGTATAATGGGAGTAATGATACCAAGACCTACGGAAAAGTTGACCACTTCAGCATTGCTACTTTCTTCACCTGTATATTTTTGTAAACATTTTTTACAAGACTGTTTATAAAATGTGACTCGAATCCTCCATTAGTTAGTTATTTGTATGGGTGAAGTGGGAACATTAGCTGCCTTTACGTGCAGTACAGTAAGCATAGCTCATGTTCCATCTTCAAAATATGTAACAAGTAAGCCTAACTTGAAACTTTTAATAACCGCTAACAGTTTCAGCCAAGAAGCTTGCATGAGAGTTAAACTATATTACTTGTAAAATATTAGTTTGAAGTAACATGATACAGTATGATTTATCTTTACCTTTGTATGTATAACTGCGAGTAACGCTCCTTATAATCTGGTAAGACTAGAGAGGTATAACTGTAATAAGATTATGTAGTCCTATCTCTCCGTAATTCTTGCTGGATGGGTTCGGATCCGATATTCGTCTCCGACTCGGCTGATACTAAAGCTCGAGAGCTTTTACTGGCTTGAGGCTAACCCCTGTCACATGGTGCCTCACGGCAATTCCCCAGATCTCGTTTGCTGCAAAAGCTTCGAGGTTGTGTCCTTACTGGCTCGTTGGCTAAGTAATAGATTTATTTACTAAATCTTGTTTTTTCTCAACCTTTCTTCTTAAATTACATTCTTTATTACTATTATCTTTTGTGCAACTGTTCTGAGAGTTTTGACCCCTATTTTTCTCCTTAGGATTGTACAGCCTGTTTAAGTTAGAGGGCCTTTCCTCCCTTGAGTGCGTGTTTTATATAAAAAAAAAAAAAAAAGTTTATAATATTCGATAGACTCTTCTTCTTTCTCTCACTAACTTAGTTGTTGTTATTACCTTAGTAAGAGTTTGTTATTATTGTTGCCGTATCTAGCTAGACTATAGGTCTTCTTGTACAATGTCTAAAGAAAAAGATAAGGACCAGCACCCTTTGGGGTTTAAAAAATGTGACAGATGCTCCCAAAAGATGTCTTTGACAGACAGTCACACCAGTTGCATGTACTGTTTAGGTGAAGCAAATTTGCAAGAGCAATGTACCTTTGGTCATGCGTTTAGTACCAGGGTCTTGAATGAGAGAAAATGCAAACTAATTGATAGGGGTCTTATGACCAGTTCCTTCCAGGAACATCTGGAACTTGGTCAGGCAGCACCTAAGACTTTGAAACATAAATCTTCGGCCCCAGTTTTGGAGCCATCTAAAAAGACCAAAGTGTCGGAGCCAAGGAGTTCTGGCTCCGATTCAGCTTCTTCCGCATTGGTACCGTCAGTCTTCTCGGTACCGAGACAGTTACCTGATATTGACCCTGCGTCACCTACTTTGAGTTCTCCTATTTTGGAGAGGAGGAGATCTTCTTCTCTCTTTACCAGATCATCCAGGACACTTTCAGATAAGGACATTGAGCAGGTGGTAAAGAGGTTGCTTTCAGACCCAGCTCTGGTAAAAGAAATTGGTCCCTCCAGACCCAAAGCCTTCAGAGCCGACTCCTTTACAAACTTATGCTCCTCCTCGGACTGCTTTGTTCTCTGAGCCAATCACTTTAGGTTCTTCAGTCTTGGATCCGTCTGTTCCTGGGATCCTCCCTGTTTCCACGGAACTGATTACTCTATCCTCAGTGGCTCAGTCTGGAGCCAAGGGATCTGGGAGCTGACGCTCTTAAGTTGACTCCGAGGGGGACAGTCACCCTGGGTTTTCTTCGTAACCGACCGACCCTCCCTCTTGGTGCCTCTGCTCGGTTCAGCTCGGCTCCCAGATCTGCTTTGGAGCCATTCCCCCTTACTCAGAACTGACCATCCATCTCTGCAGAGTGGTGGTCTTCTTTGGACCAGAGGGGAAAGGCTTTCGAAGCAATAGAGAAGGCTTTATCTTCTGCAAACGCCATATCTTTGGAACCTGTGTCCCACCAGCAGCAGGCAGCAACCTCTCCCCCCCCCGCCACCCCCACAGCGTAGGGAGCCAGAGACCCAAACAGCCCCCATTGGAGGTGCCCCCTCTTCTGAGACCTCCCCAGATTATCCCACTGGAGAGCTCCCTTCGAAGAGACTGTGTAAGAGGAAGCATGTTGACTCACCTGAGTCTGTCACTTCTGACACTGATTTGGAGAAATCAGAAAGGACCGCTAGATCTCCCTCTGAGGATGTCTCCTTTTCTGACATCCTAGAAATCTTTAGACAGAGGGGTGACTGGAAGACCTCTAACCCTTCTGAGGACAAATCAGTGCATCTTGAGACCTTTGGTTTCCAATCTTTCACCGCCTGGTTGACACCACCATATGACCAACTCTTAGGGGTCATATTGCAGAAAGCCTGGACCACCCGAGACTCAGTGGAGCCTGTCCCGAGGAGGCCAAATAAATTCATGATAGCACCTGAAGATAAGACTTTTCTTACCAAAGGAGTTCCCGTTGATGCTATGGTGGTAGCAGCAGCCACCAAAAAGGAGTTATCCGAAACATCTTCTAATATCCATCCTCCTAACAAGGAGTCTAGGACGATTTATAGGTATGGGAAGCATACCTTCTCTTCAGCGGCATTTATTTTTAAGATCGCTGAATTACCTTACCCATTTTACTCGTCTTCAGAGGGACCTCCTGAAGGAGTTGGGAGATACCCTCCAGGGTTCAGTAGCTCCAGGATCCATGGATAAGGTTTCTATGCAGCTCTCCACCCTTACATCGATAGCTAAATCCTCCATGAGGCTGATACCATATGCAGAAGATGGAGCGAGTAGGGCAGCCGCAGCAGGAATATCACTCAGGAGACATTCTTGGATGCATCTTTGCAATTTCATAGAAACCTTTGTCTTCCTTCACTAATGTCCCCTTTGATGGTTCATCTCTTTTTGGACCCCAGGTGAAAGAGACTTTGACCAGGTGCGAGCAGGAAGGGAAAACCTTATCTGCCATCACAGTCCATTTCTCCTTCCTGTCTAGACCCTATCCCAAATGTAATACAGAAGGGAAAATGTAGTTCCATAAATCCCAAAAAGGTTCCCCTCAGGCACAAGGTCAACCCTCCCCTAGAGGCAGAGGGAGAGGATATAATGGAAGATACCACCCTCATGGCAGAGGAGGTCTGCAACATCAGGGAGACAGAGAAACCTTCTCTGATCATCCCTTCCATTGCTCCTGAGAGGTTGCCCGACTGTCCGTCTCTGGAGGCAGTCGGGGGTCATCTATCACTGTATCCAAGCACCTGGTTAAACATTTCGCAAGATCATAGGGTACACACCATAATATCCAGAGGTTATCTGATTCCCTTTGTTTCTGAACCCCCAGCAAATTGGTCTTTACTAGACATGCCACCCATTCAACTAGACCATGCAACATCAGAGGTTATCTCATTGCTGTAAAAAAAGGAGTCATCCAAGAAGTCCCCACAGAGCAAATAGGATCTGGAACTTACTCTCGATTCTTTTCTTTTTAGTTCCAAAAAAGACAGGAGACTGGAGATCAATTCTAGATCTCAGCAGACTCAAGTCCGTAAAGAAATTGAAGTTCCGAATGATCACTCTGCAGTCGATATTCCCCTTTATCAGGAAAGACAATTGGATGTGCTCAATAGATCTTCAGGACACGTACTACCACATCAAAATGGACAGGTGCTCCAGAAGACACTTGTGTTTCTGGCTGTGACCCAGTCATTTTCAGTTCCAAACACTGCCCTTTGGTATCACTACAAGCCCCAGAGTGTTCACCAAATACATGGCAGTGGTAACGGCTCACCTGCGACGTCAAGGATTCCAGGTATTTCCATACCTGGATGACTGGCTCCTCACTGCTACCACCAAGCATCAACTCATCAGGACCAGGGACGAGACTCTATCCTTGTGCGCCAGGTTAGGCATCACAGTCAACCTAAAAAAAACAGCCTTATCTTCTTCGCAGCACATTGTATTCTTAGGCTCAGAAATAGACACAACCATCATGTCAGCAAGACTAACACCAGAAAGAGTAGAGTCTCTACACAAAAGTTCAGGCCAGGGTAGTCCTTCAAGTCCTAGGGACTATGGCTTCCTCCATCCTATTAGTTCCTCTAGCCCGTCTACACATGAGAATACTTAAGTGGCTGCTATCTGCCCAATGGTCAATGCAAGACCTTCCATTGTCTCATCAGATTTTCATAGCAAACACCTGTAAGAAGGATCTGACATGGTGGGTGCATGCAGAACAACTTCTCTTAGGTCATCCACTTGTTCCTCCCCAATAGAAAACAGTTTTGACCACGGACGCCTCCCAGATAGGGTGGGGGAGGGCATTATCTGGGAATGACAGTCCAAGGTACCAGGCAGAACGAGAACCACTTGCACATCAATGTTCTGGAGATGAGTGTGGTGCTATATGTGTTGCAAGCACTTCACAGCTCCCTTCCCACCGGGACAGTTGTGATCCAGTCAGACAACATGTCTGTCGTGTGGTATATAAACAAGCAAGGGGGAACCAAATCTTACCCGCTTTGCTGAGAAGATTTAAGAGTTTGGAAATGGGCGATGAACACTCAACGTTTTCTGGTAGCAATGCACATCCCAGGGAAATCCAATGTGATAGCAGACAAACTCAGCCGAGCAATTCTGATGCTTCACGAGTGGTCCCTGAATGCAGAAGTTGTGAAAGAGTTCTTTCACAGATGGTGCTTTGCCACACACCTGATCACCAAATGCAGCAGGTACTTTGCCCTAATTCCCCATCCGGGGATGTCACCCAGGGATGCTCTAGTCCACAATTGGCTCCCGGGACTTCTTTATGCCTTCCCACCTTTTCCTCTCATCCCAAAGGTAATACATAAAGCAAAACAGTCGAGGAGTACCCTGATCCTCATTGCTCCTTACTGGCCTCGACAAGTATGGTTTCCCTTCCTGTGGCCCTACCTTTTGGAGGAACTGTGGATTCTGGAACCATCTCTAGACCTCCTGATTCATCAATCGGGGCAGTTCTACCCCACCATCCACACCCTCAAATTGACAACATGGCTGCTCCAGTTCAACGAATAGCCAGGTACATCCCCCTCTCCCCTTCAAACACATTCTGATCTCATGCCATAAGCCCTCCACTCTGAAGTTATACTCCAGCAAATGGAAAAGGTTTTCTGTTTTGGCTATAAACCAAGGCTTAGATCCCTATACAGCTCCTATAGAATCTATTTTATCTTTCCTTGTGTCAGTTTTTCATAAAGGAGCTGCAGCCGCTACAGTCAGAGTTCAGTTAGCTGTCATTTCCATTTTGGCTTCATGGGAAATCCCATCATGTCACACTCCTTGTGCAAAACCTTTTTGAAGGGAGATCTCCTTCTCAGGCCTCCAATCAAACAACCATCAGAACCCTGGGACTCAAACTTAGTTCTCACATCATTAATGTCTGCACCCTTTGAGCCCTCTTCTTCATCTGATCTGAAATTGTTATCTTGGAAAACATTATTCTTAGTAGCCATAACATCCATCTGCTAAGAGTGTCTCAGAACTGCAAGCTCTTACTATTCGACCTCCTTACATTATTTTACACAAGGATAGAGTCTCACTCAGGACAAACCCTTCCTATCTTCCCAAGGTATGCTCAGAGCATAATCTCAACACTACTACTGAGCTACCAGTGTTTTTTTTTCCAAACCACTCTAATAAATCTGAGTACAGACTACACCAATTAGACGTTCACAGAATCCACAGGTTTTACCTACACAGGACTAAAGAATTCAGAAAATCAAATCAACTATTTGTTTCCTTTTCAAACAAAAATAAGGGCTTGCCTGTTTCCAAGGTTACTCTTTCAAAATGGCTTTCAGATTGCATTATTTTGCTTTTCAAACTGCTGGCAAACAATTACCTAGCAAAGTAAAAGGCCATTCTACTAGGGCAGTATCTACTTCATGTGCCTTTAGACCTAGGCTCCCAATTAATACTATTTGTGCAGCAGCTACTTGGGCAAGACCACATACTTTTGTCACTCATTACAAATTGGATTTGGCCTCACGCGACGAGCCATCCTTTGGGTCCACTGTGCTGAAGGGTCTCTTCACTTGAACCAAGGTGCTAGGGACGTTGTCCCATCCAGCAAGAATTATGACGAGATAGGACTACATAAAATAAAGAAGCTATGTTTTTACTATAATGTTCCATGTTTGTAGTCCATCTCGCCTACATTATTGCGTCCCTCCCTCCTGCCCCCTTCCTGTTCCTGGAGGATCTGGTGGACTACACTTATGCTGTCTGACCTGGTTGTAGTTGTTGTCGACCTGGCATGGATAATTTTACACTGTCTGTAGATACACAGTTTTTTATTTATATATATATATATATATATATATATAGCTACATAACTATAGGTTCTTATTGCTTTCTTGCAAAGATAATCTGGGGAATTGCCATGAGGCTCCATGGGATAGGGGTTAGCCACGAGCCAGTAAAAGCTCTTGAGCTTTAGTATCGGCCGAGTCAGAGCCGAATATCGGCTCCGAACCCATCCAGCAAGAATGTAGTTGAGATGGACTACAAACATGGAACGTTATGGTAAATACATAACTTCTTTTTTTTCTTTCTTGTTTGGTGTATATTTTATACTTTCATTTTTTTTTTTTTTGTATGGTCTGTCTTTAAGGCCAGTTGTGGGTGAGGCAGCAGTTCTAAAGCTTTCTGGTTGTAAATGCTGTTTTTCGGGAACATGTTTATCATTTCCTTATATGGAAAGGAGCAGGAAGTAAGGCCACCTAGGTAAAAGACACAGACAAACAACCTGCCTAATTTAAAATGATTTTAATACCCCACATTAGAATGCCTGCAGTTTTGACTGGCAAAAGTCCAAAGCAGTATTAGATCATGTCTAATTTGCAGAGTTTTTGTATTTCAGTTAGTTTCAGATTTCTTGCACTTAGAGATTGAGAGGTATGAATGAAACCATCTGTATGAATAAATGAAGGAGATGAGGAAGAATGGTACTTACATTGTACTTCTTGGCAGCAGGGTTACCACCTGTCCCTGTTTGCAAGGGGCAGTCTCTCTTTGGGCAGTTGTGTCCTGCGAAAAAAAAAATCTAAAAAATGGCAAACGTCCTGAGATTTTAGGACAAAAATATTTGCTAAGTTTTAATAGTTGCATAAAACATTTATTTTGTATCTGAAACACCTAAATATTACAATAGCATAAGCAACTCAAATGCTACAATAAGAAGCTTTTACTTTGACAAAAAGGTGAAGTTATGTCCTCTGCACTGGTCGTACCTATACTTTGTCCTGCAAAATTTCTACAAAAAAATGTCCCACTTTGGGAATTTGAAATGGTGGTAACCCTACTTGGCAGCGTTTTACCCCCTCTGTTAATATGTGTCGATACTAGGTTCATAGGTTCATACTAGGCTATCTGCCCTAGGGCATTTATAAGCCTAGCCAGAATGTGTTTGGCTTTTGCCACCCATTTTAAATTTATTTTGCTATGCCCTTTTTCGAGGTTAGTATACCGTGCCTCTGTCTAACAGTGACACAGAAATGATACCCAGGGTAAACCTATGATCTCCCATCCACTCATCAAGATTCCTCTTGAAGAGAGTCAATGAGGGACTCTGCCTAACCTGGACTGGGATTTTTTTCCAGAGTGAAGGGAGCCTCTGGGTTATGAATCTGTCCCTCCAGCATGTTCTATTTATTTCAGTGCTGAGGTTCAAGTCTCTCGAGCGCGTAGCTCGATGGGATTTGGATTTTCTTAGGTGCAGCATGTCCATTAATTCCGGGTTGGGCATGGCTTTATACGTCAGGCACAGATCGCCTCTGAACAGGTGATATGCCACTGAGTAGAGCTGGAGTTTCTTTAACCGGGCAGCATATGGCATCTGTTTGAGCCCTTTGATCCTCTTGGTGAGGTACTTTTGGGGTCTTTCCAGTTGCTGCAGGTGTCTGGTAAGGTACATCCCAAAAGGGGCATTGTACTCAATTATGGGCCTGATTAGGGATGAGTAAAGATGCACAATGACCTCCCCTGATCTAGATGTGAATCCCTTCATGATTAGGTGGGCTATATAAAATGTTTTTCTAACCACTTTGGCCACGTGGTTGTCAAATGAGAGATTGCTATCAACTTGGGTCCCCAGGTCCCTAATTACTTCTTCTGTACTTAATGGATTACCACCTATGTGGTAATTTGTGGCACTTTGTTTTGCCAAAGGGATGACTATACACTTTTGGCATTTAGCTTGAGGCCATGGCTCTGGCACCAGTTGTCTGTTTCTATGAGGCCCTTTGGAGGATGCTTGTGTCGGCTGGAGAGTCAATTATGGCACCCAGTTTGCAGTCATCTGCGAACTTGGTCAGCCACAGTCCTTCCGTGTTGGCCTGTACCTCCGAGAAATATATACCGAACAAGAGAGGTCCCAGGACTGAGCCTTGTGGGACACCACTTGTAACTGGTTTGGAATCTGACATGGCTCCAGCAATTCTAACCATGTGGGTTCTGTCCTTGAGCCAGATTGCAATCCATCTAGTGACATAGGGGTTTATATTTAAGCTGGTGAGCTTATCTATAATGCCCGAGTGGGGTATTGTATCGAAGGCTTTTGCGAGGTCCAGGTAGGCTGTGTGGACCACCTTCCCCTCGTCAATCGCCTTGGTGACTGTTTCAAAGAAATCAACCAGGTTTAAGAGGCAGGATCTGCACTTAACAAAGCCGAACTGGGTAGGATCCAGTGTCTGTAGGTCCCCAATATCTTTATTTATGAGGTCCATGATGATCCTTTCCATAGCTTTGCAGACCAAGCCAGTCAGGCTTATGGGGCGATAGTTTCCAGGATCCGTTGAGGCACCACCTTTATGGAGAGGGACCACTGTTGCTATATGCCACTCTTTGGGCACATATCCTGTAGTAAGGCTGAGATTGAACAGTAGTTTTATGTTTGGGTTTAGCTCTTCTTGGAGTTCATGTAGGACGCAGCCCGGGACACCGTCTGGTCCCATTGATGCTGTGTTTTTTGCTTTGGAGAGAGCAGCTCTTACCTGAGCATCTGAGGTGTCAGGGGGGCAGCACTCTGCTGGGATAGATATTTGCCCTTTTGGTGGGGGGGGAGAAGTTTGCGCTGAACCTGTCAGCTAGGATGTTGGCAATGTCTGTGGGTTCAGTGTATTTTTTGTCATTTTGGACTAATTCTGAGCATATCTGGGAATTACCACTGTCAAAAGATTTTAATACTCTTAACATATACTGGAAGAATCACGCAGATAAAAATAAGCAAAAAGGTTTATTTTACATGCATGGAGACATGCTACAAAGTACATGGTATGTCAGCAGTCTATACCCTTTTTAGCACGTACACAGTAACTGGTTACCAGACAAGGAATTTCAGTCAAGGCTATAAATTCAAATTGTGAGGTCAGTCACAAGATAAGCTTGTGCCTGGACCAAGGTAACATCTGTGCATTTCTCTTTGGTCAGCAAATTCTTTACAAGAAAAACAGCTTATTTTAACTTGCTTCTTTGCTTGCAATGCAATTTCACATTTTAACCCTTACTATACATGATACAAAGATGTTGAACACAAAGATTCTTACTACATTTTTTCCCTTACAACACTTTGTAACATGTATAGTAAGGGTTAAAATGTGAAATTGCATTGCAAGCAAAGAAGCAAGTTAAAATAAGCTGTTTTTCTTGTAAAGAATTTGCTGACCAAAGAGGAATGCACAGATGTTACCTTGGTCCAGGCACAAGCTTATCTTGTGACTGACCTCTGACCATCTAAGGTTCCAGTATGTGAATTTATAGCCTTGACTGAAATTCCTTGTCTGGTAACCAGTTACTGTGTACGTGCTGAGAAAGGTATAAAAACCCATGTGAAGTGTACAGAAATTAGACTGCTGACATACCATGTACTTTGTAGCATGTCTCCATGCATGTAAAATAAACCTTTTTGCTTATTTTTATCTGTGTGATTCTTCCAGTATATGTTAAGAGTATTAAAATCTTTTGACATTTCTGGCGCCCAACGTGGGGCCACCTCTTCACGGTATGAATCGCATAAGAGGGACTGAAAAACTGTACAGGAAGGGGAAAACAAATCTCGGGCTCCCTTGAACAGAAAGACCTCCGACGAAGAAGTCGTAAGTAGAGGCCAGTCACTCTTAGATTTGATCCATGGGACGGTGACAAACGGGGCGGAAGAACCGCAAAAAGGTAAGCGTAACATTTTTTTCTTTCTTTTTGTATTGTTCTCTTTTTAAAAGAACAAAGGGACTAGTCATAAGGAAATCGTCTTTTGGTTTAATTTTACAAAAGAACGGTAGAGATCTCAGGAAAAGGAAACTAATTTTTCTCTCAGATTAGAAAAATGGAAACCGGGAGTAGTTGCTGTAGTTGCAGCGACAGCTCAAACAAAAGGACCGAGGATGAACAATATATGTTCAACCTACATCCAAAGAATTTAAAATTTCTAAAAAAATGGAAAAAGAATTATGAGTTTAGTGGAAATCTAAACAAATTAGAATGTCAAAATTTGGTAAAAAGTTTACGTAAGGATGCAGGAAATAAGGTTAAAGATCAAAAGAGAAGAGGATTTCCCCAGGCTCAGAAGTGGTTAGAGGAAGCTAATAAAAAATATAGAGAACAGCTTCAAAACAAAAAAAACTGGTGACTCGAGTGCAACAGATACATTTTTCGTCCAAAAGGACGATAATGAAACATCTGCCGTCTGTCGCAAGGCGACGGCCCCACCCTTATATCCAGACCCGGAAACCCTTAAAATCAGTCCACCTCAGTATCAGGAAAGTAAAAAAGTGAGGCAAAGCAAAACCATACCTCCCATAGTTTTACAAAAGCAGGCGAATGACACTCTGGACCTACGAACCCATAGTATAGACAAATCAGAATGGAAACAAAAGGAAACTGAAGTCAATTCGGCGTCCACAGAGTATCCCCTCATAGAAGTAGCAAATCCATGGCCAGTGCGTTTGGACAGGGTCCCACCATTTTAGTTTATCGACCCTGGATGCAGAAAGACATTCGAAAAGCCGTAAAAGAAATACCACACCCTAGGTTAAATATGACCAAGTTTTGTGAAGACGTCGCAGGCATGATAAAAAGTTATAAGCTAAATGCCGTAGAGTTGGAACAAGTAGTTCGACAAATTTTGGGTCCCGACTGGCACTTGGTCTGTGGGGACTGGGATCCCATAACCAGAGTAGATAATAAGCCACTTGCCCACAATTCAAACTCATACCAAAAGCAGGTCAAGGATTTACTAGCCCGTATTTTGGATAAATGAAAGCCTAGGGCAGACTGGACCTGTATCAATAAATGTGTACAAGCAGACGATGAAAAAGTAGACAACTATTTGCAGAGACTTACCCAGTGCTTTGATAACCATAGTGGTATGCAAAAAGAAATAAATCAGTCAAAAGACTCCTCATATAAACAACAACTAAAAAATGCCTTTTTAAAAGGATGTAAAAGTGCTATTAGCAACTTTGTCCAAAAGCATATGATAGACCATTGGACGGCACGTCTGCAGCCCCTACTGGAGTATGCAAGACATGCAAACAAATATTTAGAAGAAAAAAAAAAAAACAGCTTATTTTAACTTGCTTCTTTGCTTGCAATGCAATTTCATATTTTAACCCTTACTATACATGATACAAAGATGTTGAACACAAAGATTCTTACTACAACCACCCAGGTTCCTAACATAACTAAAGAAAGCCTTGTGATTATCCTTAATGTCCTGTGAAATTTTTCTCTCAAAGCTGGCCTTAGACAATTTTATGAGTGCCCATAGTTTTTTTGCTAATACTGATCAGTGATGCCTTCCCTTTTTGGGATTTTGCTCTATCATTTAGTAGCTTCCTCCTTCTATTGTATAGTTTGTTTATGGCTGGGGTCCACCAGACAGGACGTCTCCATTTGGAGGATTGGGTCTTGGTTTTATTTGGGATCGCATGATCCATGCATTCCTGAAGGTGTTCATAGAATGCGTTTATAAAGGATTCTGCGGTCTGGGCCATATTTTCCACAGGCCCGGGGGCTTTGAAGGATTCCAGCTCGGTTTTGAGGAGTGTGAAATTTGCTTTAGAGAAGTTTTTCACTGTGGTTTTCTGGGCAGGGGGTGGGGTCGGGATGTGAATATCCAGTGAGATTAGTTTATGGTCTGATCTTACCAGTGAGGGATACACTTCTGGTCTGGAGCATGGAGTCCCCATGTTGGTGATGATCAGGTCCAGTATGTTTTCCCCTCTTGTGGGAGTGGTAACAAGTTGTTCCATAGCATTTGAGTTTATAAATTCTAGGAACCTTTGGGCTAGGGTGTTGGAGCTAGAGTAATGCTCCCAGTCTATGTTTGGGTAGTTGAAGTCGCCCAATATAATGGTGTTTGGAGAGACCTTCATATTTTCCAGTGTTCACAGGAAGGCCGAGTGGGGTTCCTGGGTTTGTGAGGGTGGTCTGTAGCAGGCTATAAACTGGAAGGCAGTTTTACCCACTGTTAGTTGCACATGGATAGTCTCTGATGCTTCGTGCTTTGCCACCAACCTGGAGGTGTGGGTATCTTTGATGAATATCGATACTCCCCCTCCTTTTGTGGTTCGGTCCAAGTTTTGGGGCGAAAAGCATGGTATGAGGTATAACCTGGTAGTGCTGGGGTGCTCTCGGGAGCCCTGAACCAGGTTTCTGTTACTGCACAGATATCGATGTTCTCCATGCTAAGGAGAGTTTTGAGTGCGTGCATCTTGAGATTTAGACTTCTGGCATTGAGTAGCATTACTCTTAGTTTCTTATCCCTTGTGATACCTATGGAGGTGGGTTTGTCTTTTGAGCCTTGCCTAAAAAAGGCACTATGGGGGTAGCAAGAGCCTTTGCCAATATCCGAAAGCCCAGGCGTGACAGGTGCAAGCCGTCCCTAGCGAAGCATCGTGGCTTGTCGAGCATATCATCCCAAGCTGACAGGCATTGGATCCCCTTTGAATGACACCAGTACTTAAGCCAATTGTTGAAATTGATCATCTTGTCTTCATATTGTGGCATCATTCTTGGTGAGGGTAAGATGCTACTCAAGGTCAGGGTCATACCGGCCTGGGCTACATGCTCAGAGAGCTCCTTTATGTCTCTTTTCATGTAGTCCAGGGAGGTGCGTCTCAGGTCATTCACACCAGCATGGACAATGACCGAGTCATATTTGTACTTGCCTTGGAGTGACCTGAGTGCTTGTGTTATGTGGCGGATCCTAGCGCCCGACAGGCTGCTCACCGTGACCCTCTCCTTGTTCAACCTGGTGAGCGGGACGTCAGTGTGCCTGACGATAGAGTCACCTATTACAAGTGTATCAGGTGTGCTGTTTAGTCTTAAGGGCTGTGACTGTTCGGCACACTGGCTTTGTGAGATATGTGTTGCACGTGTTTTGTTTTGGGGTAGCGGTTGCTTGGGTGTCTGCTTTGGAGGTCTCTGTTGCTTAGGCAGATCTTTATTTAGAGCCTCCGAGTATGTTTTTGTGTGATTATGTGTTTGGTTTGCTGTCATGGTAGGTCTATGTGAGACTGGAATTGTAGTGAGTGTGGTTTCCTTTTCCTCCTGACTGGTTATGCCAGTACTGAGTTGAGAGAGCTTAGCCTCCAGTTTGGCTATATGGTTGCATCTCTCACATGTGTTGGTATTTGTTGGGAGGAGGAGAGGGTTGTCTGTGTACATGAGGCAGTTGTAACATTGCCTCAAGATTCCCAGATTCACCAGCTGGACCGGAGAGGAGATTGACAACTGACCTTTGGACATGCTAGAATAATATTGGGAATTCCTTAATAATTGAAAACAAGGGCCAGTGGGGAGTGAGGGTGTAGTGCTTTTAATTTTTAGTGCTGACTTATATAATTGCTTTAGTGAGCAAGTGCCAGGTAACTTAAGTGCAATGTGTTACAGGTAACTTAATGCAAAAACGACAAACAGTAACTTTCTTTCAAGTGAAACAAGGAAATAATTACAGTAAGCAATGCAGATATCACTAGTGATCCACAGAAGCGCTGAGAAGCCGCGTATTAGGTGGAATTAGCATTCCAGGGAAATAAACAAGCAAACAAGCATATAAACAAAGCTAGATTCAGCAGGCTTGGATCTAGTCTATGCTACAGCAAACAAGGTGTACCAATTTCAGTAATATACAGTTCAAATATTCAGGCACTATAAACCTTTAACCAGAAATTCCCAGCTCAGAAGGGCAGAGTCCAGCCTCTTCTCCCACAAGAGTGCAGACCACGAACCTTCTTAATGTAAAATAACTGGCCTGAAGCTCAAGTGCTTAAACCAGAACTAATACACTTTAAGAATAACAGACACTGGGCTCTCAATCAGCAGTTCCCAACTTAGAAGGATGAAAGCTACCTGTCCTGCCACCACAGTGCATGCCATAAACCTTCCTAATGTAAAACAACTGGTCTGCTTTATGATTGTTTTTGTAGTTTTGTTGCTGTATTCTACAACTTGTTCTCATGTTTGACAACGCATGCTCCCAGCTGTGACTGAAAAGGGGCAATTCAAACTTAACACAAATGTTCAGTAGCAGCTGTAAAGGATGTTGAATGGGTTCTGCATATGCAAAGAAGAAATGTAAAGGGCGATAAACGCCTGAAATTAAATTCTCTGATTTTTCGGATGTTAAAAGTCACTTAAAAACGAAACCGAAATGTTCAGATATGGGAGGGCCATTGTGCGTTCAATTAATTGTTTTAGAGCCCGGTTTGTAGGTTTACTTCTGAACTGCAGTTCAGGAAAATGACTCGTAAGGATTTTTACTCTAATCTGAAGGTAAGGCAACTTAATGCTGAAATTTTATAGCTTGCTAGAGAACTGTAGATCTGCACCCTGACTGGAGCACGTACGTTCAGCGGGGTATTAATCTAAAGGTAACCGCAGCTGAACAACGAGCTGCTTTTCGTAACCAGAAACCTCACGTTCACCATTATAAAGTGTTGTGTGTGTCTTTTATGGTCTCTGTAAGACTGTAGATTTGCGATTTGGCGAGTGTAAACAAATCATCTGAATCTAACATTTCTGTGTGATTAAACAATTCTGCCGTTGTGAGAATGTGTCAGTTAACATCCTGTTGTTACAGATAGGGTCACCACCTTTTCAAATGCTCAAATTGGGACATTTTCTGTAGAAATGTCAGATTAGCAGGACAAAACATACCCATGACCAGTACAAATGATAGAACTTCACCTTTCTGCCAAAATAAAAGCTTATTCGTGTAGCATTTGTGTTGCTTATGCTATTTCATATAACATTTAGGTGTTTCAGAGAAAAAAATAACTGTTTTATGAAACTATGAAAGAAAATGTAGGAAATATTTTCGTACAATAATCTCAGGACATCTGCCATTTTTTTCAGTTTTTTTCACAGGACACAACTGCCCAAAGAGGGACTGTCCCTCACAAAGTGGGACAGGTGGTAACCATAGTTACAGCGTCTCTAGTAAGACTAGCTTTGCTGTTAGGTATTGAGTATGTGTTATCGCAACCAGATACCTCAGATTGTAATCCCCAGTTTTACCATGCCGTGCTATCTATGGGCTCATGTGTTCTGTAAATGGTTTTAGGCGAAATAATTTAATTTCTGAAGTGAAGTATCATACCGTGATATACATTGGGCGTAATATTGTTAGGGCGAATCTTGTCACCTGCTTTTTTTTACAAATTTCCCCAGAAAACCGTAAACGGAACGGGAAAGGGGAGATACATTTTTAAAAGACTTCCGTAATAAAGTTAGTTGGGCAAAATTGAAGCGTATTAATCCACCACCGAGTTCGCGCAGGAATGGACGTGCTCGTAGTGATTGACAAATCAAACACGTTTGCCTAAATACAGTTACACAACACGTCCTGGAATGGATTATACTTAAGGCACATACATATACTGGTATTGCCTGGTACAATTACATGTACTGAGTCTGGAATCTAGTTGCGATAATACGCAAGTACCATATGTACTCTTTTGTGTACAGAATGACTAATAATCCCCGATGAATATTCATGCAAATGAACAAAAATCACTTAGCATGCATTTTTCTGAAGGAGACTGAAACTTTTTTTTAGTTTTTAAGTCTAATTGTTCTCTGCTGACTTTGGGCATTCCTACCTAGGGAAACTGACTTGGCAGCTTTCAATCAAAAGGTGGGTGGTGTACTGAGTACTGACATCTCTGTCACAGGCGGGGTTTGGGCCTGACTTGCTACTGAGCATCGGGTGGGTTGGACTTCGCAAAAGCCTTCCATACAATACCCCACTCGGGCATTATAGATAAGCTCACCAGCTTAAATATAAACCCCTATGTCACTAGATGGATTGCAAACTGGCTCAAGGACAGAACCCACATGGTTAGAATTGCTGGAGCCATGTCAGACTCCAAACCAGTTACAAGTGGTGTCCCACAAGGCTCAGTCCTGGGACCTCTCTTGTTCGGTATATATTTCTCGGAGGTACAGGCCAACACGGAAGGACTGTGGCTGACCAAGTTCGCAGATGACTGCAAACTGGGTGCCATAATCGACTTTCCAGCCGACACAAGCATCCTCCAAAAGGGCCTCATAGAAACAGACAACTGGTGCCAGAGCCATGGCCTCAAGCTAAATGCCAAAAGTGTATAGTCATCCCTTTGGCAAAAACAAAGTGCCCACAAATTACCACATAGGTGGTAATCCATTAAGTACAGAAGAAGTAATTAGGGACCTGGGGACCCAAGTTGATAGCAATCTCTCATTTGACAACCATGTGGCCAAAGTGGTTAGAAAAACATTTTATATAGCCCACCTAATCATGAAGGGATTCACATCTAGATCAGGGGAGGTCATCGTGCCTCTTTACTCATCCCTCATCAGGCCCATAATTGAGTACAATGCCCCTTTTGGGATGTACCTTACCAGGCACCTGCAGCAACTGGAAAGACCCCAAAAGTACCTCACCAAGAGGATCAAAGGGCTCAAACAGATGCCATATGCTGCCCGGTTAAAGAAACTCCAGCTCTACTCAGTGGCATACTGCCTGTTCAGAGGCGATCTGTGCCTGACGTATAAAGCCATGTCTAACCCGGAATTAATGGACATGCTGCACCTCAGAAAATCCAAATCCCATCGAGCTATGCGCTCGAGACTTGAACCTCAGCACTGAAATAAATAGGACATGCTGGAGGAACAGATTCATAACCCAGAGGCTCCCTTCACTCTGGAATAAAATCCCAGTCCAGGTGAGGCAGAGTCCCTCATTGACTCTCTTCAAGAGGAATCTTGATGAGTGGATGGGAAATCGTAGGTTTACCCCGGGTATCACTTCTGTGTCACTGTTAGACAGAGGCACAGTATACTAACCTCGAAAAAGGGCATAGCAAAATAAATTTAAAATGGGTGGCGAAAGCCAAACACATTCTGGCTAGGCTTATAAATGCCCTAGGGCAGATAGCCTAGTATGAACCTATGAACACACTTCAATATTGCCGTTAGTTGGTTTAAAAAAGTTTGCATTGACATAAATGTTAGGGAGGCTGTGAAACATTCCCCATTCGGCGATATTGAAGTGTATTAACCCACCCGATGAATGGAACAGCCATTCGTATCAGTATTGTGCTTACTAAATGCTCTGTTTTTGACATGATTTACCGTTACATTTTCATTGCGTGTCAATCATGGCACATTACTGTTGTTAATCCCCGCCCTCCGGCATGTCAATCACTGTGGGCACGCTCATTCCTGCGCAAACTCAGTGGTGGGTTATACGCTTCACTTTCGCCCCCCATTCGTATGAACTGCTGTACTCAATTTTCTGTGCACTTTTGAGAGGAACGCTTATGAAGACAGAGTTCAACACCAGTTTTAGTTAAAGGGGATCCACTTCTTAGTCCTGAAATGTGTAAAGCGCGCCTAACTGATGTCATGCACTTACAAAGTTGTTGGTTCAAACACCTATCATCGATCAACTGGGAAAAGTGATTAGTGTGTTCCAACACTCAGGGCTCCTTGTCTATCCCCGTGACTACCCTCCTGAAAAAAAAAAAAACAGAAGTATTTCTATATATTGGCCAGGCAGGTAGGAAGAACTAGTGCGGAGTGTTAGTTTATCCTTTTAACTATTTCGGATGGAGTAGGGATTGGAAAAGAGCAGTTTCTCCTGGTCGCAATCTGGTTGCTATAATAGGCAAGTACGATATAGGTTTATATGGTAAAATGAAAAACATAACAGTCAAATATAATTGTCATTGAATTTACAGTTTAATGGCAAAACACCATAAGGATTGGTTTGTAGTTCTTAACCTAATTGTAGCACTTGTATACAAAAGGGTATGAAACACCCAAATTAATTGTCCCTTGTTTTTTTAGAGTTTTTTAAACCATGGTTAACCATAAGCACTGTTGTGGCTGAAGGAATCCACTTATTAATTGTCCAAGTTGAGAAAAAAACGGTAATTCCAATATGTTATGTGTGCAGTGCTTTAGAAAAGCATTGGATTTACATGAAAACCATCCAATTACCTTTTAGAGTGAAATACTGAATCCATAACACTTAGTGTAAAGTGCCATCTGGTGGCCGAATATTATAGCACTTCACTTAAAGCTGCCAAATGTATAATTCCCCAGCTTTTCTTTCTCGTATAGGAAGTTTATTGGGACTATAAGAAACCACTTTATCTATTTTTTTTTTTAAATTGAAAGTGAATTCAGAATCTTGCTGCTTATGGTTTACTAAAGCACTACGTTCTACACTCCATCACTGGGTATTGAGGAAGACATGTAAGTGAATAGTCTTGGTGCATGTCGTTCTATTTGCTACTGCACTGCGTAAATGACTTACTGTTGTTATTGGATTAGCTTTAGTATATGTGTTATTGTTGTATTAATATCAGCATGTGGGGTCTGTATTGAAAGAACGAAAGTTACAAAGTGCGAACGCTCAGATGAAAGAAAATGCAGCAACCCGAAAATGTTATTGTGTGGGGCTGCTCCCCCCCCCCCGCACACCCCGCTAAATATATATTCCAACTCCGAGATTGCACTACAGTGAAGAAAGGGCAGATGTACTGATCTTCACATAACTGTGTTAAAAAAACAAACTTCGAGTTGCGGTATTTTTGCTCATCTTAATGTTCGCACTTTGTAACTTTCGTTCTTTCAATATGTAACCCAGTGTACGTTGTATGCACATTGAGTTTTAAGTAATGCATTTTTGTTCAGTTGCACTGTTGTGCAGCCTGAATATCAATAAAGTTCACTTTGACTTTGGATGCAGTGAAATTTATTTTTATTTTACATTTGCTTACCGGGATGGTCCGACTGGATATATGTACATTTTCAGCAGAGGCCCGGGGAGAAAAGTTCCAAGTTAGTAGATTACATTACATTAATAACATTTACAAATTAACATAGTGTACAGTCTTCAGTAAGGTTTCAAACATTTATAGGACATGGTAGGCAACTGAGAGTTTCACACAGGGTTTCACACAGATAAGGACTTTATCCCTTAATGAGCTCAAGATATGCCACAAAGCAAAGTCGTATACATTTTAGAGTCAAATGACAGATTTAAGTAGGCAAGATATCCAATACCAGGGGGTGGGTGTTAGGTTTTGAACAAGGACATTGCCAGTGCATTTGAAAGTGTAGTTTGAGACTTTTTTGAACTGTTAGAGAGGGGTGGAGAGTAAGTTCAACAGGTAGAGAGTTCCAAGTTTTGCCTACAGAGTTGGCAAATAGAGAGTCACCAGCCACATTTATGCTTTTGTTTCTTTGAACCAACAGTTTGTCAGCAGAGCGCAATGACCTCAGGTTGCTGTAGGGATTAATGATCTTGTTTAGTGCTGGTGTCTTATCGGGGTGGTTTAGAACTTTGTGGGCTATCATGTTGGTTGTATTGGAGAAGACTAGTCCATTCAAGCCAATCTAGTTGAGTTAAGTTGATACAGTGGTGGGTCCTAAAGGTTGTACCTGTAGCAAATCTACCAATATGGTTGTAACAGCTTGCAAGTTTGCTAAGAGTCGTTTTATTCAAGTTAGTGAAAAGTGGGGAGGCACAGAGAAGTGTTGACAGTAAGTGGGAACGAGCGATAGAAGTTCTTGCAAATGGAGTTAGAAAGGTTTGATCCTATAAAGGGAGCCCAGTTTTTTGTCAACGGTTTTCATGCTTTGATTGACATGGGTATCATATTTTAGGATATTGTCGACTGTGACCCCCTAGGGGTTTGGTGTGAATACCTGGGGATATCAGTGTGCTGTTATTGAATTTTATGGTGAAGAGGACTTATAGGTGGGGGAAAAATTAGCAGCTTAGTTTTGTTGGGGTTTAAATTAAGCTGACTGTTTTGCAAACTATTTTTCAACATCATTGAAAGTATTCTGGGTTAGAGTCATCAGCTCAGATGAGGAGGCTGCACAGATTAAAGTAGAGTCGTCCACATATTGGATGCAGGTGGCCTCGGGAGTGATTATGGGTAGGTCATTGATAAAGACTGAGAAGAGAAGTGGTCCTAGTATGGAGCCTTGAGGGGACTCCTAGTGTGATGGGTAGATGAGTGGATAGTGTATTCTGCCATAATACTGCTTGTTGTCTGTCAGACAAATAAGATTGGAACCATTTAATCGCACAGTTATTTAGTGACAGTTTCTTCAGGGTAATAAGTAGTTGGTGGTTGATCATATCATAGGCCTTAGATTGATCTAGGAAGAGAGCTGAAGTAAGTTTGTTACTGTTTCGGCTGAAGTTAATGGAGAGGGATAGGAGGGCTGAGGTGGTGCTGTGGTTTGGCCTAAAGCCATGCTGAGAGTTGGCCAGTAGTTTATTCTGGGTGAGAGAGTGCATTAATTGATTATGGATGCATTTTTCCATTATTTTGGCCAGTGGTGATAGTATGGCTATTGGTTTGTAGTTTGAGAGGTCTAAAGAGTTCCCTCCTTTATGGAGAGGAATAACGTGGGAAACCTTCCAGATAGAGGGGATGGTGGTTTCTGACAAGGTTCGATTTATAATAGAAATAGGGTATGCATTGACATTGGTCGCTTTCTGTAGATATTTTGCTGGGAGAGAATCAGCTGCTAGGGTAGTGGGTTTTAATTTGATAATTAGAGATCTGATGGTTGATGTAGATACAGGCTGGAAGTTAAAGGAGAGTGGGGTAGTGGTCGAGGAGGAATCCTGATTGGGGCCACTGGGAGCCAGTTGGCTAGCTAGTGATTGGATGGTCTTGGTGAAGAAACTGTTAAAAGATATTTGCAGTTTCCTCTGGAGAGTTTAGGTTGCAAACTGATGGGGTGGGAGTGGTGGATTGTCTGGGATGGGGCAGTTTGTTTACTCCTGCCCAAAACTTTTGAGGTTTGTTCTGATGTTTTTGTTGAAGGTGTTTATAGAAGGTTTTTTTTTTGTCTAACAATATGGCTTTTTTAGTATTATTACTTAGCTGCCAGAATTTAATATGGTCAAGTGGGTCTTTTGAGGTGTGCCATTTGTCCCATGCTTTATTTCTTTCTTGCTATGATTTTGGTTTTGGTTACTTTAGAGAGCCCGGGGGCAGTTTTATTTTTGGCTGTAAGGGTGCAGACAGGAGCATGGGAATCCTAGAATGGTAAGGAATTTAGAATTAAAATAGGCTTCAGCACCATCCAGTGGAAGATCTTTTAGGATGGCCCAATTGCATGCTTTGAGTTCGTTCTGAAAATCAGTGTTGTTGAAGTTTTTGTCATTTCTAATAGATTTGTAGAGAATTTGGTGGTGGTTCTGTACCTTATGCTTGATGATGTAAGTGAGTAAGTAGTCACTTATATCATCTGGGAGGATACCAGTGTTGTACAGGTCTGGGTGATTGTTGATAAGAATCCAGTCCAGGATACTACCTTTGTTGTACGGTTTATTTATTCTGGTGGGTGAGGATATGAGTTGTGTATAGCCATGAAGGTTTACATGGATTGTGGGAGATTCAGAGGAACAGTTGTTCCAATTAATATTAAAGTCTCCTAACACCATAGTTTCATGGGGGTACATGTTGGATAGCCATTGAAGGAAGTCCTTTAGGGTATTTGTATTGACTGGGGGGGATATAAACACAGGCAATGAATACAGATTTTATTTTGTTAAGCTGTAGTCTGATAACAAGAGTTTCAGCATTATTGAACAAGGGAGGTTGTTGTGGGGCTAATGTGGTATCTAGTGCATTTTTAAAGAGTACTGCTACTCCCCCACCTTTCCTTGACTTACAGTCTAGTCTGAGTATGTTGTACTCTGGTGGGATAACTTCATTGTCTTCAGTTCCTGGTTTTAGCCAGGTTTCTGTGAGACATAGCACATCAGGTGAGTAGGTTGCTAAGAGGGCATGGAGATTATGGACCTTGTTGTTTATGCTCCTAATATTTAGGTGACAGGTCAGGAGAGACTTGGGGGTCCTTGTAGTTGGCCAAATGTTAGAAGGGGTAATGGACTTGGAGCCAGAGCTTGTGGGAGGGGTAGGACGAGGGTTTGGGTGGATGTCTCCATTCCTTATTGGGTTATCCTGCTGGCAGGCTACCCACAGTCGGCCTGAATTCCAAAGACTAGGTCCGGCGTTGGTTGCTGTTGCCTCCTCCCTGACGTCAGTGCGCCAGGCATATAAAAGATGCAGACGACGCCATTTTCTCCAACCTTTCTTGCCGCGCGGTGCCCGAAGCAAAAGCAGTTCGCAAGTGCCGGTCGGCCGACTCCTGAGATTTTCAGAGACGAATTTCAGATCCAAAGTCTTCATTAAAGCTAAGTACCCTGTTGGGGAAACTTTTTTCTTACTCCAGACTGATGTCAGAAAAAGTTAACAATTGTATTTCTTGTGGGAAGCAAATACCTCATAAGGATTTTCATTCTTACTGTATTCCTTGCCTAGGCCCTGATCACAATGTTGCTAGCTGTCGGTTTTGCTCTAGATTTAACCAATGCACTATTAAGTGTCTGTTTGATTTTGTCTATCATTACTTTGGCCGTAGATTCAATTATATAATACCGTTGGAACAACTGATGACCGCAGTTTACAAAAAGTGCAAGGAAAAAGAAAAGGACAGGCATCCGAAGTCCAAACCCGATGACGAGGCTGCCGTTAAGCCAGTCGCCGGTTCTCAGTGAGGTGCTTTCGCAGCCCCTGACACCTGCTACCTCAGAGCCACAG